>NC_082688.1:15049028-15349028 GCF_949987515.2 Delphinus delphis
CTGTGGCACCTCTCTTCTAGCAATCAGTATTCTCAATCTCTAGGCCATAGCATGGAGTCAAGGAGGAAGATTGGGTGAAGGGAGGTGGTTGGAAAGCCTCAAGATGTGTTTTAGGAGCCCTTATCTCAATTGGACATTCTTCTCTCTTTTCACAACCAGTCTGCCTTCCCCGATCAAGTACAGATGCTGTGACCCTGACGTAGGTTCCACTTGTGTCATGGGGGACACAGTCTGACCACCACTTTCACATCAAGGTGATGGTGGCTTGGAATTGTTAAGCTTTTTCTCTCTCTCTTTATTTTTTTTTTGGCTGCGTTGGTTCTTTGTTTCTGTTGTGCGCAGGCTTCTCATTGCAGTGGCTTCTCTTGTTGCGGAGCATGGACTCTAGGCGTGCAGGCTTCAGTAGTTGTGGCTTGCGGGCTCTAGAGCACAGGCTTAGTAGTTGTGGTACATGGGCTTTGTTGCTCCGCAGCATGTGGAATCTTCCCGGACCAGGGCTCCAACCTGTGTCCCCTGCTTTGGCAGGCAGATTCTAAACCACTGAGCCACTAGGGAAGCCCCTGTTAAGCTTTAAGTGTCTTGATTCTTATGATATTGGCATCTTAGAATGATAGTTGTAGAATCTTAGGGTAATAAAAACTGAGAGTCAGAATCTCATGGACTCATAGAATGTAATATTTATGGTATAAAAATCAACTCTGAGTACCACCAAATCTTAAAAATCATAGACTCATGGAATTAGAGTTTCTTGGAAGAGAATGGCATTTTATGGTTATCTGGTCCACCCTCCTTCCTAGTTCATGGAAAATACTAATATAGCGTTAAAACTACAAACATTCTTGAGAACCTTTATACAGGAAAAAGGTGGCCTTGAAGGAAATGCAATGCTTAATAACACTAATGGTAATATTTTGGTCAAGGGACACTGATGATGGAGACAGGTGGAGTTTCTGAACATCATAAAAATTCTTGGTGGGGGCCAGGGAGGGCAATCGTTGACTTTACTGATACCCAAGACACTCAAGTAATAGAAATCTTGAAGCAAAAGAGGAATCCGTGACTTTGCTCACTGACCATTCATGTTGTCATTTTAGAAAATAGTCCCCTAAATATTGGTCTTCTTTCTTAGGACTGTAAGTTCTGAGAGTGACAAATGCATCTCTGTGACTTATACAAGGTTTCTAGAAAAGTGCTTCGCATTGCTGGACCCTTCAGGCCTCCAGTCTTATTGGTTTTTTTCCCCTCCTTAACTTCCTCTTGTTCACACAAGGTCAACCATTGTTGATCTGTGTCCTTGCTTATGTTTCCTCTGAAGTGCTGGCTTATATGCCCAAGACTTTTTTCTTTTAGGAAAAAAACCCTACCTGGCGTCCATTTCGTGTGGAGTAGTTGTTTCCTCCACATCTCTCACAGTTACAGAAAGAACCTGGCTTAAGGAAATGTAGAGAGTATGTAGGGCTCTTTACTTTCTACCACGGAAGCTGTGTGTGTGTGTGTGTGTGCACATTTGTTCATGGACATGTAGGTAATTTACATTTTTTGGCATGCATTTCTTAATACCTGTGGATGCCTATATATATATATATATAGGCATCCACAGGTATTAAGAAATGCATGTTAAAAAAAGTTCATATATATATATGAAATATATATGAAAAATGTTCATAAATATTCATATATATGTACATGAATATGTATGTAGTAAATACGTATGCACCGGCTGAAACCATAATCATCCAACAGAGCAAATCTGTATCTTAGGTTTTGGGGATCGAAGGAGTTTGGGGAAGCACATCCAAGAGGCAGAGGGTAGACAGCTTAGTATAAATTCATCCACAGTGCTGACATGACTATGTGCTTTGCAGGGATTTTTCACTACAAGTTATTAACCCCTGAGATCTTTTTTTTCAAAATAAGTATACCCAGGCCCAACCCAGACCCACTGAATCAGATTTTCTTTGGTAGTGCTCTCATTTGAATGTATTTAACAAGTTCCCCCAGCAGTTCTGAAGAGCATTCTTGACTGACAACCTCTGCTCTCTGGCAGCCTTCATCCAACAGCGGTACCCAAAGGCTAATGTGTGTCACCATCTTTGGGGAGGTTGATTGACAGGCAGGATCCCAGCCTCCACAGTCCTGGAGGCTGACTCAGAAGTTCATGGTCTGGACCCAAGATGCTTTTGAAAAGCATCAGGTGTGTCCATTTCAGGTGATCCCGAGACCACAGTTAGTGAAATATTCAGGTAGGCTTTAAAGATAGAAGAAGAGGGAGCCAAAGGAAGCGAATATCAGAAGGTATTCATGATACAGAAACTGAAGGAGGAGAAAGAAAGAATTGGGAGGAAAAGAATGCAGAACTTGGGAAAGGTATCAGGATGCTCTTGTGTGGTCACTTTGGAAGGTGCAGGAAAGGTAAACCCCCGTGTTCCACTCATGTTATTTCAGCAAGAGCCTGCAGGAACTCTGCAGGAACTCTGAGGCAGGCCGTGTGTTTCTGTTTTACAGATGATGGGACTGAGGTTCGGGCTTAAGTGATTGTTTTGAAGTCACACAGGAACAGAGCTGGGATTGGAACCCAGGTTTTCCTGCCACGTGCAGCCTCCCCCCACCCCCGCACTTCCCGTCACTGTCTCCTCTGCTGGGGTTTTTCTCACACCCCGACCTCAGCCCACATACATCTCAAGCTATCTGACACCCAGTCAAGCCGCATAAACACTCCAGATTCACTGCGCTGATGCTGCAAGGGGCTGAAACAGAGCTTCGAAATTCCCCTTCGCTTTTAATTAAGAAACGATTTAGGCCAACCCTGGGTTCCCAGTTCTATTTAACTGCGACTGCTTTTAACTGTTGCTGTATTTTTATTGTGGCAAATGTGATGCCCCGATCCATCTTCCCGGTAATGCTTCTCAGTTTCTGCTCCATCTGTTGAAGAGAAAACATTTGCAGAAATTTCTCGGCTTCTCTCCAAGGGCTGAAACTTCAGTTGTAGCAAGGAATGCAGTACAGGAAATGGAGTTGGCCATCGGCGAAATCAGGAAATTGGCAACGTCTATTTCCAGTATTTTCTGGATGATCATTTTCCCAAACTAAAGGTTCTCCCATGAGCCCAGCCAGTGCCATCATGTTACCCTGTATGCATCTGGGGGTGGCTGGGCACCCCACAGTTAGGTTTTTCCACTCACATTTACAATGGAACCATCAGTTCTGTTCTCATCTTTGTCCCTTATTCCAAGCTAGATCCAACATTGGGGTTTTTCTAATAAACTATCCTTAGTTCTTAATAATGAGGACTATGCTTGGTGTAGAAGGGGTTTTGGACTCACATCGGTAGATTGAGTTCAAGTCCCTACTTTTCCATGTTTTAACCCAGAAAATCACTCAAACTCTTTGAGCCTGGATTTCCTGGGAAAGCCCTGGTACGTTGTAAGTATCAAACGGTTTAATTAAAGCCCGAATGCTCTGCAGATTGTGAAATGCTGCAGTCATGCTATACATACCCAGACATGCCAGTAATTTGTCAGCTTATTTTACTTGTTCATTCTTTCATTTACTTACTTATTTATGGGACATTTGCTGAATGAATGCTATACACCAGGTCCTGCTTTGGTGTAGGTGATACTGACATGAATAAGGCAAAAGCCACACCCTCCAAAGCCCACATGTATGGCAACATAAGTGTTGGCGCAGGGTTATGAATAGGCTGTGGTTTCCTCTTCCTGGGGAGTCAGGGGATTCTTCAAAGAGGGGATGACCTTGAACTGAATATTAACGAATAAGGGGTGCGTTAGGTTTGGGATGGGAATAGGGTAAAGAGAGCATTCTTGGCAGAGGAATTGGCTTCGGAAAACCTAACAGAGGGGTAAAACAGATTGGGACCTGCTGAAAATATCTGCAGGGAATCTAGAAAGTAAAGGCAGAGATTCTGGGAAGAGACACGGAGAGTAAGATATGGCGAATAATGAGGTAAAGTGACAATAGCTGATAGTTGATATCTAGAGGTGGGAGGAAGCCATTGATAGATGTAATCAAGGAAGTAGCCCAGTGTGACACTGTGATTTATAATAAGGAGTATAAATTTGGTCTTCATCCCCCGTTCTGGTACAGAGCTCTGAAAACCCTTGGAATTTCCTAAGTGATGAGAGCTACGTAGGTGTCTTTTGTTATGTTAATAAGGCACCTTTTGAAAAGCGCCGAAGGGCTGGGGCTGGATGCCAGTGGAGTCAACCAAGTGATTAGAGGGTTGGAACTTTCAGTCCCATCCCCCAACCTCTGGGGAAGGGAGAGAGAGGGTAGAAGCTGCATCAGTCACCAATGGCCAATGATTTCATCAAGCATGCTTATGTAATGAAACCTCTATAAAACCTCCCAAAAGGAGGGTTTGGTGAGCTTTGGGATTGGTGAACACGTGGAGATTTGGAGAGAGTGGCACTCCAAGAGGGCATGGAAGCACTGTGCCCTTTCCCTTTCCTTGCCCTTTGCATCTCTTCCATCTGGCTGTTCCTCTAGTTATATTTTCTTATAATAAACTGATGATCTAGTGGGTAAACGGTTTTCCTGAGTGCTGTGAGCCGCCCTAACAAATTAAACCCCAGGAGGGGGTCGTGGGGGCCTCTGATCTACAGCCAGTGGATCAGAAGTATAGGTAATAACCTAGGCTTGCTATTGACACCCTGAGTTAGAGGGGGTCATTGGAACCTTCAGTCTGCAACCAGTTGCTCAGAAGCACAGGTAACAACCTGGGCTTTAGCTAGGCATCTGAAGTCCAAGGTCATTGGAACCTCCAGTCTATCGCTGATGGGTCAGAAACACAAGTGATGACCTGGGCTTGTGATTGGCATCTGAAGTGTGTGTGTGTGTGACGGCGGGGGTTGGGGGGGAACAGTGTCTGGGTAGATAGTGTCAGAACTGAGTTGAACTGTGGGACACCCAGCTGGTGTCTGAGCATTGCTTCTTGTTGTGGGAAACACTCCCTGTCCCCAAGCCCGGTCATGTGGGGTGAGGGCAGGAAGTCTGAAGCTCAATTTTTTCAGTGCTTGGGGGATCTTGGTAAGCCACAGCAGGGGCTGAGTTAAAAAAAAAAATCAGGCATGAGCAGAGGATGCTGAATGGATAATATGTTTGAGGGTCCCTCTTAGTAAAACAAAGGTGTTTGCACAACTGGATGGGAGCCATGGCATTTGAGGTTGACTGCATGGCCAGAAACTGGGAGGTTGGAGGGAAAGGCATAACCTCAGCACTGGGTAAGTATTTTAACTAGAGTGTCTTGGCAATCCTCCTATCCACTTACCCATTCATCTTTTGTTCCCAGAACACCAAAAGACCCAATAATAATGAAAGATGGCTTTTTACTGAACACTTCATTTCATTGAATGCTCAGAAAACTAAGATGCTAAGGACGAGGTACAATTCAACTGATACAGAAACAGGTTAAGAGAGTGGACATGACTTTCCCACATAGAGAGGGCCCCACAGCTTGAGTCAAAGCCAGGTCTGTCTGCCTGTGGTCTCTACTCTTGATGGCCTCACTATCCACATTGGCATTTTAGGAATACCTGGTTAGCTCTGGGAAGGAGCTGGTAAAGAGGAAGAGGCTGAACAAGTAACAAATTGTGGTTACTCCTGCGGGTAAAAAAATCCCTTAGAACTCTAAAAGGAAGTCACTTTGGTGGTGGAATTCCAGGCATAATTCCCAGCTTTTTCAGGGAGGAACTTTGAAGCAAGGAGGAAAGTCTATGTGGGCAACTTCGTGGAGCACCAAAGGGTGGAGATGGGAACAAGAGAGGATGTCGGGCCCTCTGGCTTCTATTAATTAACATCCTTCACATCAACTCTAGTGGGTTCTTAGGAAACACCTAACATTCTGGATAATGTCATGGAAGCTGCCTTCCTTGGCAATCTACCAGAGACAGAGCCCCAGAGTGAAAAGACCATAAAACAACCCATAAACTTTATTTTTTTCTCCTTCTATAATTACATTTTTATAGCATTTCAAAATTCCTTGAAGAAAGAGCCATAGAATCACAAACTCTGTGGTCTGAAATGTCTCTGAGATTTTTAGCCTCTTTCTCCATCTGTGAATGCCAACCCCCACTCCCCTCAATTCGACCTCTTTCTATTGCTGAAATCTCTGCCTGTCGGGCTTTTCTTTCATGTATATGACTTTCTGTGCCATTCTTCTTTGGTCAAAACTTATAGGTTGATGTCTTTCAAATGCTGATCTAAAATTTGGTGTCTAGATAGGAAGGGCCATCTTTTATTTTGAGATTATGCCCTCCCTATTTTCTGTTAAAATGTACTTTCTCTTATAAAATGCTGGTAGTAGTACTTGTGATATCTGTTTAGCTAAATGTTCTTTCCTTGAACAAGAACATGTTGATAATTTCGTGTTGGTCCTCAAAATTGGTTTTACAAATTTGACTCGGCCATGGAATCTGAAAGGTTGATGTTGATGCTATAGGTCACACAGAATAAGTCTGTTTCTCATTCCACATTTGACTACAGAATACTGTTATCATATCTTTGTATATTTCATCATCTCCTGTAATACCTCTGTAATGTCTTGCACTTAGTGGGTCATCTTTAAATGCGGGATAAGTACGTGAATCTTCAGGTAATCAAAAATGTATTGAGTATCTTTTCTATGTTCAGGGCTGCTTAAAGTAGAAGCATACACAATAGTATAAATAAATTTCAGTCTGATACAAAGCTTACAGGAGTTGGGTAAGCTTAGTGGTTAAGGACTCAGGTTCTGCCTGGGTGTGAGTCCACTCACTAGCTGTATAAGCTTAGGCAGTGTACTTGACAGTGTACTGTCTTAATTACCCTATCTGTAAAGTGGGTATAATAAAAGCCTCATAGAGGTGTTGTGAAGATTACATGAGTTTATCCAGGTGAAGCTCTTAGAGCAGTGCCTGATACATAAGAATTGCTCAGTAGATGTTAACTCTCATCATTGAGGCTTACATTGTCAGAAATGATGGAGTAGGGAGCCCAGGTTGACCTTGATTCAGCAAACCAGGGTACATGGTCCTGCTCCATAGCTTATTAGTTGAGTAAACTTGGAAGAGTCGCTTAACCTCTTTGTATAAATCCAAATTCAGAATAGTCAGTAAGATTTTAGTTAGCTAATGAGTGTAGGTTGGAGAAGTTGCAAAAGACTCCATGAAGAGGGACCTTAAAGGATGAGCAGGATATTGCTATGAAGAAGGCAGTGAGATGGGTGGCTGAAAAGGTGAAGTAGCCTATGGAAAAGATTTGGAGCCAACTACTTTCCTCTTTCTGGAAAGTTCTTTGAAGCATTTGTAAGATTATTGTTTTTCCTTAGGGTGGGGGATATTGAAACTATTGCAGCTGACGGGACATTGTTTTTCATGGAGCCACCTTGAGGTAGAATTTCCATTCTCCTCCGCAAATTCACTACCTTGATGAAGACGCTGCTTATTACAAGGGAGTTAATGAAATGATGAAAATAAAGTTGAAAATGGAATTAAGGGCACTCAAGTTGTTAGACTGGTGTTCAGGGACTGGAATTGTTATCAAGTATACTTAAGGTGGGATCCATCTGGAAAGGTTTTCTGTGTGACGTGAGTGGAATCAGATGTGTGTTTGTGAATATTCGATGAGGCAGAGATTGTTGGTGCTTCTGGCTCTCTGGTTTTTGTTTTTTTTTTTTTTTACATCTTTATTGGAGTATAATTGCTTTACAATGGTATGTTAGTTTCTGCTTTATAACAAAGTGAATCAGTTATGCATATACATATGTTCCCATATCTCCTCCCTCTGGCGTCTCCCTCCCTCCCACGCTCCCTATCCCACCCCTCCAGGCAGTCGGCTCTCTGGGTTTTGCTTGTTGCCAGAGATTAGGCTGCCATCTGGGTAATACCTGCATCCAAGATGTTGCATGTGGATTCTTGCTGATTTTCAGAAGTTTGTCAACAATGCCTTTTGTTTATTTTCGTGCAGACAAAAAAAAAAAAAAAAAAGAAAACAACGCTAGAACATTAAGGTTAGGAGAAGAGACTGGTCATGTGGGGTGAGGACAGGAGGTCTGAGGCTCAGTTTTTTCAGTGCTTGGGGGATCTTGGTAAGCCACAGCAGGGGCTGAGTTAAAAAAAAAAAAATCAGGCATGAGCAGAGGATGCTGAATGGATAATCTGTTTGAGGGTCCCTCTTAGTAAAACAAAGGTGTTTGCACAACTGGATGGGAGCTGTGGCATTTGAGGTTGACTGTATGGCCAAAAACTGGGAGGTTGGAGGTAAAGGCATAACCTCAGCACTGGGTAAGCATTTTAACTAGAGCATCTTGGCAGTCCTCCTATCCACTTACCCATTCATCTATTCATGCAAGGAGCATGTGTGAAAAGGCTCCTCTTTGTACTAAAGGCTGTGGTTAAAATGATAAAGTAGATATGCCTCTGCTCTGGAGGAGTTTAATCAACTGATAAACACGTACTCTGTGCTAAATATGATACAAAAATGAACTAGACAGTATGGACCTTACTTTTAAATGGATTATAATTTAGGAGAAAGATTACTATTAAGCAAATACAGTATGATATGAGTGTGCTGGAACACGCGCGCGTGTGTGTATTCCAAATACTAATAATAACAACAACAATGTATATTTATTGAGCATTTTCTCTGTGCAAGGCACAGTACTAAAACATTTTATTATGTGTACTTCTTAAATGATTTTCCCTCTCAAATGAAATAGGTAGAGTACAGCTACTATCCAAATTTTACCAAAAGGAAAATGGATTCAGGGATGTTACATAAGTTGCCCAAGGAAACAAAAGAATAGCAACAGAATGGGAAACAAACTGATGTCTTTTGACCTCAGTGCCCTTCCTCTTAGCTTCTTTCCATCCGTCCCATCTTCCCTGACACATGACAGGGGCTTTGGAGGAAAAAGTAACTAACACAGTTGGGTTGGAGAGATGGGGTGGAGGCAGGAAAAACGCTTAAGCTGTGGGTCTAGTGAGAGTCCATTAGGAGGACACATTCAGGAAGAGCATCTCAGGGTGTGAGAACAAAGTGGTCTGAACCATCATGGACTGTTGAGGAAGAATAATTAGCTCTGAGTAGATGGGTTGGAGACAGCCAAGGAGTAAAAGCAGGAGAAGGACAGTCCCATCCTTCCACACGGCACAGCCTTGGGCAGGGAACAGTGTCTTGGATTTTGGTACAGTTGGCCCTCTGTATCCAAGGATGTGGAGCCCACGGGTCCAGAGGGTCGACTGTATTGTGCCATTTCACATAAGGGACTCGAGCATCGGCAGATTTTGTTTTCCGCGGGGGGGGGGGGGGGGGGGTGTCCTAGAACCTATCCCCCGCAGATACCAAGGGACAACGACTGTATCTGCCAAAGATCACTTACTTCTCAGGGACTGAGTGAGAGAGGAAGAATTCACTGACCTGATTAGGACCCACCCTACAGAGATAAAAAAGGAGGAAGCACGTATTAAGTGTAGAAAGATGGGCTTCCGGGTTTAAGAACTCCTCTGAGGGGCATGGGCGGCTTTCAAACCGGTTGCTGTGTAGGCAGAGTAAACATTGCAGAAAAGCCAGATCCATCGAGTTCAATGTGAATGCAGTGAATGTGTAAATGCGAGTAGATAAGTAGGGAGAAAGCCTGCCTGTTGCCAGGCGGGGAGTGGAGCGGTTGTTAAGCTCAGGGTTTATGACTTAAAGAACTGACCCATATAGACAGCTTTCTCTTACTGATGTCATTTTAATCGGATGTTCTTCCAAAATTCACCCTTCACTGACTCCATACCTTTTTCCCCAGAGGCAGTGTGGAGCAGTGTATTTACATCTGCACTTTGTACAGCTGTGGGTCCTTCTCTCCTCACACCTGGTGGGTCACACCTTGGACACAGCACAGCAGCCAAAGTACCATTTCGCTGAATGACCTGGAGGAAGTTCAGCTTGACACTGTGCCCTAATAACTGTCGGAAGCATTTAGTGCACACTTCCTATGTTCCAGACACGCTGGCTGCTAACTTCTTTACATGCATTCATTGCTTTGATCCAGGCAACAGCCCAATATATTATGTTAATCTGCCTTATAGATTTGTAAATTGAGGCAAAAGGAAATCAAGCAAGTTGCCAGAGTTATGTAGGTAATTAATGGAAAATCTAAGATTTGAACTGTCGATGTCTCAGTTCCAGAACCTTGTGCTTAATCTCTCTACTATATTGCATGCTGGCTGCTGTGCATAGATTTTCCAGCACAAGCATGGAGGCATTAGGGGGCAATGCTATAATAATAGTTACGTCTTAGGAATAGGAAGGAAAGTAATATCAGGCCATCACTAATACCATTGAGCTAACTTTGCCCACAAATCACCAGTCACCCATGGGGGATTCTTACTGGTCTCATGTCTGGAGCTCTCCCAGGTGCTGAACATATGAACTCTGGGTCTAGTTCCAGGCCATGATGCAAACGCAAGTAAGGTTCCCATTTGGTGGATACATGAATGGAGGCTTAGACAGTGATGTAATATTCCCAGGGGATTTGCAGTAGTTGGCAGATTTGGGGCTCAAGTTGAGGCTGATCTGGCACCAAAGTCCTTGTTCTTACAGGAGATTTTGTGCGGGCCATTTCCCTTCTCTTTGTTTCTGTTTCTTTGTCCTAAAACAAAGGAATTGAATTAGATCAATGTTTCAGTACCACCTTAACAATTTCTGCTCTGTTTTTGTTCTGTTTATGCTACTTAGTATCTTTCCTTAAATTCACCCACTTCTTATATAAATGCATACATTCACAAAGGAAACGCCCTATCACTGTCACAAATTTCTTTTTTAAAAAGCATTATGTCCACTAAATATATGGTAACTGTACAAATAATACAATGAAAACAAAAACGGTGTAAAGATATTCTAGTTTATATTCTAGCTTCCATTACATTCAGCTATGTTCTTGCCCGGCCATATCTCTAATCTTTAGGCCTGCTTTCTTTGTGTGAAAAAGGAATATTTAAAAATGTTAGAGATTTTCTGATGATGGCCATTCTGACCGGTGGGTGTGAGGTGATACCTCAATGTAGTTTTGATTTGCATTTCTCTAATGATTAGTGATGTTGAGCATTCTTTCCTGTGTTTGTTGGCAATCTGTATAACTTCTTTGGAGAAAAGTCTATTTAGGTCTTCTGCCCATTTTTGGATTTGGTTGTTTGTTTTTTGTTATTGAGCTGCATGAGCTGCTTGTAAATCTTGGAGATTAATCCTTTGTCAGTTGCTTCATTTGCAAATATTTTCTCCCATTCTGAGGGTTGTCTTTTCATCTTGTTTATGGTTTCCTTTGCTGTGTAAAACCTTTTAAGTTTCCTTAGGTCGCATTTGTTTAGTTTTGTTTTTATTTCCAGTTCTCTAGGAGGTGGGTCAAAAAGGATCTTGCTGTGATTTATGTCATAGAGTGTTGTGCCTATGTTTTCCTCTAAGAGTCTGATAGTGTCTGGCCTTACATTTAGGTCTTTAGGTGGAGAGGGTGTGGAGAAAAGGGAACCCTCTTACACTGTTGGTGGGAATGTAAATTGATACAGCCACTATGGAGAACAGTATGGAGGTTCCTTAAAAAACTACAAAGAGAACGACCATACAACCCAGCAATTCCACTACTGGGCATATACCCTGAGAAAACCATAATTCAAAAAGAGTCATGTACCAAAATGCTCATAGCAGCTCTATTTACAATAGCCAGGACATGGAAGCAACCTAAGTGTCCATCATCGGATGAATGGATAAAGAAGATGTGGCACATATATACAATGGAATATTACTCAGCCATAAAAAGAAACGAAATTGAGTTATTTGTAGTGAGGTGGATACAGAGTGAAGTAAGTCAGAAAGAGAAAAACAAATACCATATGCTAACACATATATGTGGAATCTAAAAAAAAAAAAAAAAGTCATGTAGAACCTAGGGGTAAGACGGAAATAAAGATGCAGACCTACTGGAGAATGGACTTGAGGATATGGGGAGGGGGAAGGGTAAGCTGTGACAAAGTGAGAGAGTGGCATGGACATATACACACTACCAAACGTAAAATAGATAGCTAGTGGGAAGCAGCCTCATAGCACAGGGAGATCAGCTCGGTGGTTTGTGACCACCTAGAGGGGTGGGATAGGGAGGGTGGGAGGGAGGGAGACGCAAGAGGGAACAGATATGGGAACATATGTATATGTATAACTCATTCACTTTGTTATAAAGCAGAAACTAACACACCATTGTAAAGCAATTATACTCCAATAAAGATGTTAAAAAAAAGATATTAGAGAGAAGCTAAAGACATAGTAGCACCAAAATGAGTCTTTCTCCACAACTTAACCAGGATTGAGAGAGAGTTGAAAATGGAAATTTTTTTCACTGTATGAGTTAAAGTTACTTTATGAAAAGTTGGGTCTCTACTTAAAGCCGTGTCTCTTCTGGTCAGCATGAAACGCTTTACCTGGGAATCTGTAGCATCTTTCCAGCTGTTGCATTCTTTAATTCTAAGAATGTTCAAAGGCTCCTCCAATAGTTAGAGATCCAGTTTGAGAGACTTGATTGGATGGTTAAATGGGAGGTATGAATCTAGACTGAGTTGGGGAAGAAGGAAGTAAAAAGAGAGCTGTTGTTATACTATAGTTATCCTGAAACATCTTGAACGGAGGCAGGGATTAGAGTACATAAAAAGCTCAGTGCTGGAAACTTGTTTCCAGAGCCACATTCTAACCTTTTCACTCATTTATTGTTTCACCTTGATGCGCATTAGCTCCCTACTCTGAGGCCCTTCCCATGAGTCTCACCTACTTGCCTCTCCCTTGTTTGCCCGAGAATGGAAAGGACTGGTTTGAATGTAAAGAGTTATGTCTAATGAGGATTTGCCTTTTTTAAAAAAAATCTCCTTTTTTAATTGAAGTATAGTTGATTTATAATGTTGTTTGTTTCAGGTGTATAGCAAAGTGATTCAGTTGTATATATCTTTTCAGATTCTTTTCCCTAATAGGTTATTACAAAATATTGAGTAGAGTTCCCTATGCTACACAGTAGGCCCTTGTTGGTTATCTGTTTTATATACAGTAGTGTGTATACGTTAATCCCAAACTCCTAAGTTATCCCTCCCTCGACTCTTAACAGTTCTGTAGGGGCAATTAACAAGAACCGTGAATTTGCTCTGCCTTCATCAATGGCTGAGCATTTGGCAAATGTGCCTTCACTTCCCTCAACAGCTCAGTGAAAGCAGCGAGAGTTAGTGTCTCATCTGGCACATCAGAAGATGAGATACGGAGAATACTGGTAACTCAGTTAAGTCCCTCAGCTTCTGAGGCCTGTAGAGTCCGACTGTCTCACATCCTGTGCTTTCTTTCTGTGGTGGTGAGGTGCTGAAGGTTTTCCTGGGTTGGGGAAGAGGGGGTACTTGGATTGGGGGCTGTTTCTGGACTGTCCCTGCACCCTGGGGGTAGGGCACCCTGTCACACCTCCCCGCTCAGCCTTTCTTTATTCACTGACAGACTGATGATGCTAATGAGACCCTACTCATGGATGTGAGCCCCTTGGGGGCCAATTAACTTCACTTCACTTCAGCTGCCAGGAACCTCAGAACTAAATCCAGATCAATTAACTCTTCCCAGGTGCCTGGTAGCATCTCTTCCTTCACTCATTTTAACTATTCTTTGTTCCATTTTTATTTTTAATTATCCTGATTTATATCTTATTTAACTTTGTAATATTACTTTAGCTGTGTCTGGAGGTAGGTGGGGTATGAATTCTAGATAAATCAGTAAAGTCGCTTTAGTGTCATCTCTGTAGAGGGAGAATGGCTCTTGGGTCCTCTTCTGGATGGAGAAGCTGAGGTTGTCTCTGAGAATGTGACTTGGAGAGGTGAACATTTTCTGGAGCACAAAGGCACTAGGGAAGGGGCCAAATCTGGCCCACTACTTGTTTTTGCCAATAAAGTTTTATTGGCACAGAGCTATGCCCATTTTTAAAATTTATTGTCTATGACAGCTTTCATACTATAATGGTAGAGTTGAGTAACTGAAGCGTAGACAATATGGCCCCTAAAACTGAAATATTTACTACCTGACCCTTTAAAGAGAAAGTTTTGTATTCCCTACCTAGAGGAAAACAAGATTAGTAGAAGCCACTGTCCAGGTATAAAAAAAGAAGCTAAAGTTTTCTTTATCTCCCTCCTTCATTTAGTGCCTCATTTTTCCTTTCCTCCTTAATTTCTTCTTCCTTACCTTTCCTTTCTCTCCCTCCCTCCTTCCCTCCCTCCCTTCCTTCCTGACTGCCTGCCTACCTTCTTTCCTTCCTCTCCTCCTATTTTGAGCCAAAAGATTCCTTCTAGTCCATTCCTCTCTGTTAATGAAGAGGACACTGAACTCTAGAGACTGGAAGTGACAGCCCAGGTAAGGTGGCCAGAGAGCGCCGTGAAGGGACAACCACTTCTCAGCTGGTGTTTTTTTCCCAGCATCCTTCACTGTGTATACAGAACATGGTTAGGAACTAAGAGGAGACAAGAGATATAAAAATATAGAAGAAGCATTTAACACAGTGCCTGGCACATAATAAACGATCAGTGAGGCTTAGCTGATTTCAGAAAAGCCCGGTCTAACTGCAGAGGCAAAAATCATCTGCTCACAATCCAAATGCCAGCAACTAGTCAGAGCCTTAGAGACTGGTGTTTTTCAAGGCATCAGCAAGATCGGCCTGGAGAGCCTCCTGAACCCCACCATCCCTCCCTGCATCATGGCCACCTCTGAATCCATTTTAAAAACGGCTACCTTAAGCCAGTGTCCTTATTTCAAAAGCGGAGGAAGTTGGGTAACTCAGAGAGAAGTTAACTTGCTCAGAGCCACAGAGTAAGGTTGGGGGACAGCCAGGATTGGAACCCAGGTATCCTAGGTTCCCAGACTCTCTTTCCACTGCAGGATTTCATTAAGTAACCATGGAATAGTGGCATATGTTTTAAAGGACAAAGAACAATTATCTCCCCTGCAAGCTTTAGGATTTGCAAAGGGGCTGATGCAGTCAGGAAAGACTTCCTGGAGGAAGCAAGGCTTAGGTGGAACAAAATGGGCAGAGAAAATGTTGTGCACTGATAAAGACAGCAGGACATTTCCCAGAGTGTCCAGAAATTGGACTTACTGTGGTTTCTGGATCTATACAGTTGTATAGAAAGGGATAACAAGATTTGGGAATTAGGTTAGATCTAGTTAAGGGAGAGATTAATTAAGATATTTGGACTTGATCCTGTAAACCCAGATGCATCTGTTAGCACAGGGATGCATTGTATTTGACTCTCACAGGTAGAGGGTAGGGGAGAGATCATTTGTCAGTGCTTAAAATGGAGAGATTTCACATAAAAATCTGGATTTCCATCTGACTTCTGAGAAGTCAGGTGACATGGCAGCTTAAGAATACCATTGCTACATTGGAAGCAGTCTGCTGTCCTAGACTGGGTAACGTGCTGCCATTTGTCACTACGCTTCCTTCTTAAACTTTGTACCAGACCATTTCATTCCCTCGCGTTTATGGCCTGGACTCTGTAGGCTGTTGAGTTTACATTCCCTGAAGAAGTGGTGATACACTAAAAATTCGTCATCACAGATATGATGAGATCAATGTTAGAGGGTGTTTATTTGCTCATCAAACATTTAGTGAGCATCTATTTCCTGCAAGGCTCTGGAAGGGAAAGATTGAGTTCAGGAGATGAATTAGGAGGCTGATCAAGTGGTTCAGGTGAGAGAATATTAAAACTACTTAGGAACAGAGCCATCCATCGTGATGGGAAAGAGGTTGGACCTTCTTCCTCAGTTTTCGTAGTCCTGCTTTTAAAGAGAAAGCTGCCGCATCCCAGTTCCATAGAGTCAGGTACCTGTCCTCCTAGACTTTTTCACCTGGTTTCTTTTATATTACATTCATCCGAGAAAAGGGATCCACCCTCTTTCCTTCTCATATTCTGTCTCCCTCCCTTTCTCATCTTGTCAAATGCACACATCTCATCTGGTCCTGACTGCCTGCAATTCACCCCCTGCATACTGAGTAGATAGTTCTGAACCTCTGAGGGTGGGCATGAGCCTTCAGAGATCTGCCTGGCAGAGGGCAGACCAGGAAGAGCCGGGCAGGCAGCGTCAACCTCAGTGAGCTGCCTTTTCAAATCATTACAACTGCTTTGTTTCCACCTCTGCATTTGACTGCGGCATTCTTGTTTCCTCTGCTCCCCAGTACAGCATGCACGCTCTCTCTCGCATTTTGCTCCCACCCTCAGAGCCCACCCTTTCCATCACTTCCCCAGTGTGTTCCCCAAAGGTTCAAATGTCTTTCCATCCCTCACACACATTATAGGATGATTGCTCTCAGAGTAATGAGGAGCTGAATTTGGGAAGTTGGCTTCACTGGAGATGGTCCTTATGCTGAAACAAAGCAAAACAAAACCTTGGGCTTCCCTGGTGGCGCAGTGGTCGAGAGTCCGCCTGCCGATGCGGGGGACGCGGGTTCGTGCCCCGGTCCGGGAAGATCCCACATGCGGCGGAGCAGCTGGGCCCGTGAGCCATGGCCGCTGAGCCTGCGCGTCTGGGGCCTGTGCTCCGCAACGGGAGAGGCCACAACAGTGAGAGGCCCGCGTATCGCAAAAACAAACAAACAAACAAAAACAAAACCTTACCAAAAAGATCAATGCCTGTAGGAATAGGAGAGGATGCTTGGAGTAGTAAAAAGTATATGCAGGAGGAGGCAAGAAGACTTGGTCTTTATTCTTGGTTTCTGCCATTAACTGGCTATGGGACGTTGGGCAAGCCTTGGTTTCCTTTTTCATAAAATGAAGCAGCTGGACTTGATTCTCTTTAAGGACCATTCAACCTAAAATAGTTAAGAGGATTAGGAGGACATTTCTTTTTTTTTTTTTTTTTTTGTGGTACGCGGGCCTCTCACTGTTGTGGCCTCTCCCATTGCGGAGCACAGGCTCCGGTTGCGCAGGCTCAGCGGCCATGGCTCACGGGCCCAGCCGCTCCGCGGCATGTGGGATCTTCCCGGACCGGGGCACCAACCCGTGTCCCCTGCATCGGCAGGCGGACTCTCAACCACTGCGCCACCAGGGAAGCCCTAGGAGGACATTTCTGATGGGTGTTCTTTTCAACATGTACATGACGTATTGATATGCAAACCAGGAGATTTTTACCCATATGTTTCAGCCTTAGTAAGAACTACCTTCCTGGAGGGCAGGCAAGGCTCAGGTAAGACTCAATGGAAGAACTTCCCAATTATGTGAGATCCTAGTGGGTCTTAAGGAAAGCTCTTTCCCTTCCCTGCGGATCATCATGAATAAGATGAACATCAGACCGTAAGATTCTGTACTCCCCGGAGACAGAAGGCCACATCAGATGACACATTTGGGTCCCTCCCTGCCTTAGTAGAGTGTTGATGATCTCACAGAAAGCCAGTTTTAGGTTTATGGATGTCAGTTGCCTCATCCTCAAGCATGACGCCCGGCACATGAGAAGTGTCCAGTAAGGACCTGTTGAATGAGGGAAGGTCACTGATATTTGATCATCATATGCCATAGCATGCCTGAGTCAGAAAGGCCCTTAGGGATCATTTGAAAGCCCCACTTGTTTCCTACACGGACAAACTGTGGTCCATGGTTAGGATGAGCCTTGACCCAGACCACACGATGAATCAGAAGCCAAGCTGGGATTGGAGCCCGGGCACCCTGACTCCCAAACCAGTGCTTTTGTACCGACCAACTCTCATGGCATCCGGAATGGTGACTTGGCTCAAACAATCTTAGGTTAACCATTTCCAGAGCGCTCTGTGGGTTCTGTGTAAATTATCTGAGCCTTCTGAGGGAGGCCCAGCTGGAGCTTTCTCTCCTCCTCCTGAGCTGGCTCTTCCTGTTGGTCTCTGTCCGGAGACCGTTATAATTTTCTCCCTGTTCCCCAGCAGCGCGTGACCACCCCATCACTCACTCTAACAGACCCTGCTGAGCACCCACAGTATATCTGGAAGCCATTTTCTGTTTGGAAGTCAGTGGCGGTCAGCCAACATTTCAGTAATATTTGCTTTCCTAAGGCTTACGCAAATCAAATCCATTCACTTCGTCAGACTCCATCCTTCTTGTCTGGCATAATTTCCCCTCATCCAAGGCAAGCCAGAGTTGAGCATGGTGCGCCCTCGCTCTCTCTCTCTCTCTCTCTCTCTCCCTCCCCCTCCCCCCTCTTTCCCTCTTTTCCTTCTTCTCTCCCTCATTTCTTCCCTCCTTCCCTCTCTTTCCTCCCCTTCCTTCTCCTCCTTCTTTTTCTTCTTTCTCTCTCTCTCTAAGTTTCTTCTTCAATTCACTAGCATAGAATCATAGCCCAAGACAATATTAAATTGGGAAGAAATCTAAGAAAACACCCAAGCCAAACTTCCTGATTCTATAGGTGCAGAGACCAGATTCCAGAGACATGGGGATACCAGTTACCCTGTGTCGCCTCTGCAGTGGTACTAGGAGTGGGGCTAAAATTCAGGCATCCTGACTCAGCATAGGGTCTCAGCCAGGGTCAGTTAAACCTCATAGCATCCTCTAATTTAGCCTCCATAAATACGCCTGCTTCAGGCTTGATCTGGGCTGATGGTTCCGGGCCTGAGACTGGATCTAGGAAGGAGCAGGACACCATGTTTGGGTAATCTTAGGTTCACCGCTTCAACTCCCTGGAACCCAGTTTCCTCGTCCATGCAGTGAGGACTCAGTTCCACATCCTGCAGGTGACATGGTGTTGTTGTGAGGCTCAGATAAGGTAACGTGCCCCCTCAGTTCGAGCGTGTTAGATATGTGCCCATTCCTGCTGCTTGCTATTGTTAGCCTCCTCCCTTGAACGGGGGCTTTCCATATGTCAAAGTTGTGTTTATTCTATAGTGAGCATTTGGGGCATCCTGGCAAGGAAGCAGGTGTGGTACTTTGGGGCAAAGGATCTCTTTTAGGGACTTTCCCATTCGACTGTCTGCCTACTGTGTGCTAGGCCCCAGGGCCAGCAGGGCAGCAGCCAGCTGTCTTCTGGGACCGCATTTAGAGCCGCCTCTGTCCGGGAGTGTGCCAGCTAGAAACAGACCAGGCGTTTCCTTTGGAGTTTCACAAAAATGGATCCTTTGGGTCAAAGGCTCCTTAATCTGCAAAACACGAGCTGTTTGCCTGACTTGAGGCCTCAGCAGACTTCCTGGGCTTGAAGGGGCTTTGGTATGGAAAAATGGTTTGTGTTTGGAAGATTAAGGGTCCTTTCATCCAAAAGATGCAATTTTTTTTCTTCTTTCCTCAAGCTCCCAGTGAAACACCTTGTTCCTTTCTGGCTTGAAATCTGCAAGCCCCCTTTCTTATGCACAGATGGACTAAGTTACACCACACATTCACAGCCTCTGAGAAGGAGGGGATCTCAGTGAATATTTAGTGCCCCCCTCTTTCAGCACTAGCGCTCCTGTCTTACTCCCTGTGTGGGCCAATCATCCGTAGAAACACATTAAAATCATCTGGGTTTTTTTTAAGACTAAGGCTTTTGGGATTTCACCTTCAGAATTTATGATGAAGTCTGGAAGGGAAAGCGCGTTGTAAAAAGCCTGCTTAGGACTCACCGTCTACACTAGCTTAAAGATGACTGACTTGGCCAAATTCCTCAGCCCAGTAGTTGACAGTGCAGTGTGGGGTTAAGAGCCTAGACTTTGGAGACACCTTGAATCCCATCTCAACTCTGACTCCTGCTATCCATGATGTGACTTTGAACAAGTCACTGAACTTCACTGACCTTCAGTTTCCTTATCTACAAAATAGGAATAGGAATATTACCTAGTGTGCCTGTTAGCTACCCTCCCCTTCACCCCCCTCCCCCTACTCATCACCAATTCAGTGGCTTTAAATAACTGGCATTTATTATTAAGCTCATGCATCTACGGGGAACTGTATTCAGTATCTTGTAATAAACCATAATGGAAAAGCTCATGTATCTGTGGGTCAGCTCGGGGCCCGCTCATCTAACCCAGTCTCACTGATCTAGGCTGACCTCCTTGCTGTTGCTGTTCAGCTGGGGCTCTGCTCTGAGCTTGGCCTGGCTGAGGCACGTTAGCTGGACTGTCTTTCATCCTCCTTCTGAAACACCTGTCACATCTGTTCTGTGGCAGTAACAGAAGTCTAAGAAGTTAAGCAGAAACGCACAGGGTCTCTTGAGACACAGGCTCAGAATCAGCACAGCATCACTTCTGCCTCATTCTAATGACCAAAGGGACTTCCAAAGATGAGCCCAGATTTGAGGAATGGGGAGTAGACTCCACCCCTTTGGCAGAAGAGCTGGAAGACTCCATGAGGAAGTACCTGATTATAGGGAGGGGTGATTTGGGACCATTAATCTACCACATCTATGCCACTGGTATTGTGGATGTCAACTGAAATAATGTTTGTAAAGTTCTTGACACAGCTCCCGTCATATACTAGATGTTTATAAATTATTTTCATCATGATCATCAGTATAGGAAGGACTCAGAAATGGTGGCTAAAATGATTAAATCCAGATTTCCTAAATATAGCAACACAGATAGGAAGACAGATGCTCAGAATGGTAATGAAGCTTTCTCGAAATCACACGGATGGGACTAGTTGGACCCTTAAAAGTCAGACAGTGCAATGGTTTTTTTTAATTTGGGATTTGAAGGACAATAGGAAGAATCCTGATTCTAGCTCATGGTGATACTTGACATTCCAACAACACTAAGGCATTTCCTCGGGTTAAGCGATGGCCTCAGAGGACCCTACCTACCCCCCTCCCCTGCCAACACAGTGGGTCTTTAGTATGCATGCTATTCACCTGGAACATTTATTAAAAATGCATTTTGTGTTGAGAAATTGCTCTTACCTGGCAGGGCTTTGTGTATTGCTAGCGGTAGAGAACCAAACTCACTCTGGATTAAGGTTAAAAAGATAAACAAAGAAAACAAAACAAAATAACACACTAGCTTTGAGACCATGGGAAATTACTGGACCTTTCTGACCTCGGTTTCCTCTCCCACTAAATGAGAATAATAATCAGGGAATAATAATCACACCTTCTTCAGAGGTTTGTTTTGAGGGCTAAGTGAATTATGTATGTTGTATTAAAATGGTTTACTGATGTTCCCTTGCTGAATGTTAATTTCTCATTTCTGGAATGGGAGGTATAAATCTCTGCCCTACATATGTTCAAAGTGCCTCTGAGATCAAAGGGAAGCTCTATCCCTTTGCAGCATGAGGTCTTGCTGGAATGCAAGGATGGAATGAGGGGTACCTTAAGAGAGAAGGTACTTACAGGCTCCAAACTGACCATGCTTTTTAAAATCCGTGATCGCCAACCCAGCACCTGCTTAAACCCTCAGATGTGTGTCCCCTGCCTTCTTCTTTGGGTTCCATGATTGTCATGGAGAAGCAGGAGTTGTAACAGTCCTTTTAGTTCATTCTTTTAAAAGCACCATGTACAGGAATGAAGCCATTGCACAAGAACGAGCGGAGTCCCAGGAGCTTCTATCCAAATGGATCCACCAGGAACCTTTCATCTGCTTTTATTAGTGACCTGTTGGAAACAGGAAGCCAAGGGTCAGAGCTTTTGAAGAGTAAGTGCTGAAATTTAGGTTCAGATGGAAATGTGTTTTATTTATTTGCTCCACTGAGTATTCAGAATAGATTAGCCACAGGGAAGAATTCAGCCATCAACTCAGCAGAACACTATTTATTGAACAATTATATTTTGAGCACCTGTGTGGTGTCGGTTCCCATCTTTGTCATCCCTTTCTGACTCCAGGATCTTCAGTACTCCTCTGTAGGGAGAGCAACCTTTTCTTACTCATCTCTGTATCCCACGCAGCATCTAGTTTAGTGATTTGCACCCAGTAGGTGGGTTTGGATGATTCCATGCCTTTTGCTCATACTAGGCCCACTACCTGAAATACCTTCTTCTATTAGGTCCTTTTTTCTCCCTTCAGCTGGAAAATCTTGAACCATCAGACGCCAAGAAAAATCTCAGCACCCTGGGAAGTCTTCTTGAACTGGTTGTGTTTGAGTTAACTTTTCCCCTCCCTTTGTTCCAACAACCCTTTATTCAGGTGTCTGATAAAACTCGGTACACTGCTTTGCAATTTGAGGTCTGTCACCAGCATATGGCCCCCTAAAGCCATAGACACTTTTTTATTTTTGATTCCCAATGGCCAGTGCAGAGTTTGGCATTCCACCCCAGTTCCAGCCCTCATGCTGTTCTTTCAATCAGTACTAATTTCCTTTCCCTCCCATATTTTTCTTTTCTTCTTTAATTCTGTATCTGTCCTCTGAGTTTCTAAATATAGAATGGATAAACAGCAAGGTCCTAGTGTATAGCACAGGGAACTATAGTCAATATCCTGTGATAAACCATAGTGGAAAAGAATATGAAAAAAAGAATGTGTGTGTGTATATATATATATATATATATATATACATATATATATATATATATATGTATGTATGTATGTATATATGTATAACTGAATCACTTTGCTGTACAGTAGAAACACAACATTGCAAATCAACTATACTTCAACAAAATAAATTTTTAAAATCCTCATCCTTTCGTTGACTGTTTGCTTACCTCCTTGGTGGAGTGAAAGGAGAAGCATTGACTACTGCTTTTTCGATCTTTCCTCCTCTACCAAGCACCCTACACGTCATGGCTCCATTCATGTCCCTGCATGCTTTCATCTCTTTCAAGGAATCTTCCGTTCCCATCAGGGCGATGAAAACTGCCAACCACCTCTGTATTCTGAAGTCCAAGAGGCATTTTCATTCCTTATGTTGGACCACTCTGTAGCTTTTCAAAACTTGAGACTCTTCTTAAATATTTCTGCTCCCCTGACTTTGTTGACATTATCCTCTCATGATTCTTCCCCTCCCCCCTTACCATCCCTTCTCACTGTACTTCATAGGGGCCTTCCGTCTTCAGTCCGCCTAACTGTGAGCACGGCTCCATATTTGTTTCCATGACTGTTGTCTCACACGTGTTCACTGGGTATTCTCAGCCAATTCCAGAGCTCTAACTACCACTAGTTCATGTTGATTTACAAACCTCTACCTCTAGTCCTGGCCTCTCTTCTGATCTGTACTGAAGGATTCTATAGCCTACTGAAAATTCTGATTTGAATGTTCAACAGACACCTCAAACTCAGCAGGTCCAACAGGAAACTTGTCATTATTCACTCTAAATCCGTTGATTTTTCACTATCATTTATTATCATGAATGACACTGTTATCAGCCTAATCATCAAACCAGGTGTAGAAGTCATCAGAGACATTGTTCCTTCTTCACCCCACTCTCCCAGATAGTCACCAAATCTTGCTAGTTTTGCCTTTCAATTTTTTTTTTACTTTCTGTCTCTCAAATATATCTTCTTTAGACCACATCTGGCCTAGACTATTATAACAGCCTCCTCAGTTTTATCCTTGTCCCTTCTTAAATGTATCTACTACCCCACTGAAAATGAAACTCTAACATAGAACTGCTCTGTTTAAAAGCTTTCATTGGTTCACTGTGATCCTATAGGGCTAGCCCTAGCTCTTCATTTGTTCAGTTCATTCATTCAGTAAATACTGAATTTAGTGCCTGCAATATGATTGGTTCCAGTTCCTGGGCATACGTGGCGGGAGGGGAGAAGAATGTATGTCTTCAAGAAACTGGTTGTGCATAAAGTTACGATTACAAAAAAAGAACATCATTTAGCTCTTCTGCTTCATCTCCTGTTATTCTATGCTTCAAAATTGCCACTGCAGTAACTTTGAAATGTTTGTAGGTTTTATACTCACAACAGAATCCTTCATTCCTTTTATATGCTTCTCTCTTGGCCTGAAATGGAGGCCCCGCATTTACTCACTTCACAGATGCCCCTCTATCTTCTAAGTCCTCTCCTGGATGTCATCTCCAGGAAGCATTCTTCGAGACCCTAGCTTGGGGCTCCATGCTCCACAGAACACTGGGTATACCCTATTTTTGCCCTGTTACATTATATTTATTTATTTATTTTTAACCTCTTTATTGGAGTATAATTGCTTTACAATGGTGTGTTAGTTTGTGCTGTATAACAAAGTGAATCAACTATACATATACATATATCCCCATATCTCCTCCTTCTTGCGTCTCTCTCCCAGTCTCCCTATCCCACCCCTCTAGATGGCCACAAAGCACCCAGCTCATCTCCCTGTGTTATGCGGCTGCTTTCCACTGGATATCTATTTTAAATTTGGTAGTGTATATATGTCCATGCCACTCTCTCACTTCGTCCCAGCTTACCCTTCCCACTCACCGTGTCCTCAAGTCCATTCTCTACGTCTGTGTCTTTATTCCTGTCCTGACCCTAGCTTCTTCCGAACCTTTTTTTTTTTTTTTTGGATTCCATATATATGTGTTAGCATACGGTATTTGTTTTTCTCTTTCTGACTTACCTCACTCTGTATGGCAGACTCTAGGTCCATCCACCTCACTACAGATAACTCAATTTTGTTCCTATTTATGGCTGAGTAATATTCCATTGTATATATGTGCCACATATTCTTTATCCATTCATCTGTCGATGGACACTTAGGTTGCTTCCATGTCCTGGCTATTGTAAATAGAGCTGCAGTGAACATTGTGGTACATGACTGTTTTTGAATTATGGTTTTCTCAGGGTATATGCCCAGTAATGGGATTGCTGGGTCGTATGGTAGTTCTATTTATAGTTTTTTAAGTAACCTCCATACTGTTCTCCATATTGGCTGTATCAATTTGTATTCACATCAACAGTGCAGGTGGGTTCCCTTTTCTCCACACCCTCTCCAACATTTATTGTTTGTAGATTTTTTGATGATGACCATGCTGACTGGTGTGAGATGATACCTCATTGTAGTTTTGATTTGCATTTCTCTAATGATTAGTGATGTTGAGCATCCTTTCATGTGTTTGTTGGCAATCTGGATATCTTCTTTGGAGAAATGTCTACTTAGGCCTTCTGCCCATTTTTGGATTGGGTTGTTTATTTTTTCGATATTGAGCTGCATGAGCTGCTAGTAAATTTTCGAGATTAATCCTTTGTCAGTTGATTCATTTGCAAGTATTTTCTCCCATTCTGAGGGTTGTCTTTTAGTCTTGTTTATGGTTTCCTGTGCTGTGCAAAAGCTTTTAAGTTTCATTAGGTCCCATTTGTTTATTTTTGTATTTATTTCCATTTCTGTAGAAGGTGGGTCAAAAAGGATCTTGCTGTGATTTATGTCATAGAGTATTCTGCCTATGTTTTCCTCTAAGTTTTATAGTATCTGGCCTTACATTTAGGTCTTTAATCCATTTTGAGTTTATTTTTGTATATGGTATTAGGGAGTGTTCTAATTTCATTCTTTCACACGTAGCTGTCCAGTTTTCCCAGCACCACTTATTGAAGAGGCCGTCTTTTCTCCATTGTATATTCTTGCCTCCTTTATCAAAAATAAGGTGACCATATGTGCGTGGGTTTATCTCTGGGCTTTCTATCCTGTTCCATTGATCTATATTTCTGATTTTGTGCCAGTACCACACTGTCTTAATTACTGTAGCTTTGTAGTATAGTCTGAAGTCAGGGAGCCTGATTCCTCCAGCTCCGTTTTTCGTTCTCAAGATTGCTTTGACTATTCGGGGTCTTTTATGTTTCCATACAAATTGTGAAATTTTTTGTTCTAGTTCTGTGAAAAATGCCAGTGGTAGTTTGGTAGGGATTGCATTGAATCTGTAGATTGCTTTGGGTAGTATAGTCATTTTCACAATGTTGATTCTTGAAATCCAAGAACATGGTATATCTCTCCATCTGTTTGTATCATCTTTAATTTCTTTCATCAGTGTCTTATAGTTTTCTGCATGCAGGTCTTTTGTCTCCTTAGGTAGGTTTATTCCTAGGTATTTTATTCTTTTTGTTGCAATGGTAAATGGGTGTGTTTCCTTAATTTTACTTTCAGATTTTTCATCATTAGTGTTTAGGAATGCAAGAGATTTCTGTGCATTAATTTTGTATCCTGCTACTTTACCAGTTTCATTGATTAGCTGTAGTAGTTTTCTGGTAGCGTCTTTAGGATTCTCTATGTATAGTATCATGTCATCTGCAAACAGTGACAGCTTTACTTCTTCTTTTCCAATTTGGATTCCTTTTATTTCTTTTTCTTCTTTAATTGCTGTGGCTAAAACTTCCAAAACTGCATTGAATAAGGGTGGTGAGAGTGGGCAACCTTGTCTTGTTCCTGATCTTAGAGGAAATGGTTTCAGTTTTTCACCATTGCGAATGATGTTGGCTGTGTGTTTGTCATATCTAGCCTTTATTATATTGAGGTAAGTTCCCTCTATGCGTACTGTCTGGAGAGTTTTTATCATAAATGGGTGTTGAATTTTGTCAAAAGCTTTTTCTGCATCTATTGAGATGACCATATGGATTTTCTCCTTCAGTTTGTTAATATAGTTTATCACATTGATTGATTTGCGTATATTGAAGAATCCTTGCATTCCTGGGATAAACCCCACTTGATCATGGTGTATGGTCTTTTAACGTGCTGTTAGAGTCTGTTTGCTAGTGTTTTGTTGAGGATTTTTGCATCTGTGTTCGTCAGTGATACTGACCTGTAGTTTTCTTTCTTTGTGACATCTTTGTCTGGTTTTGGTGGCCTCATAGAATGAGTTTGGGAGTGTTCCTCCCTCTGCTGTATTTTGGAAGAGTTTGAGAAGGATAGGTGTTAGCTCTTCTCTAAATGATAGAATTCATCTGTGAAACCATCTGGTCCTGGGCTTTCGTTTGTTGGAAGATTTTTAATCACAGTCTCAATTTCAGTGCTTATGATTGGTCTGTTTATATTTTCTATTTGTTCCTGGTTCAGTCTCAGTAGTTTGTGCTTTTCTAAGAATTTGTCCATTTCTTCCAGGTTGTCCATTTTATCAGCATATAGTTGCTTGTAGTAGTCTCTCGTGATCCTTTGTATTTCTGCAGTGTTAGTTGTTATTTCTCTTTTTTCATTTCTAATTCTATTGATTTGAGTCTTCTCTCTTCGTTTCTTGATGAGTCTGGCTAATGGTTTATCAATTTTGTTTATCTTCTCAAAGAACCAGCTTTTAGTTTTATTGATCTTTGCTATCATTTCCTTCATTTCTTTTTCTTTTATTTCTGATCTGGTCTTTATGATTTCTTTCCTTCTGCTAACTTTGGGGTTTCTTTGTTCTTCTTTCTCTAATTGTTTTAGGTGTAAGGTTAGGTTGTTTATTTGAGATGTTTCTTATTTCTTGAGGTAGGATTGTATTGCTGTAAACTTCCCTCTTAGAACTGCTTTTGCTGCATCCTGTAGATTTTGGGTCGTCGTGTTTTCATTGTCATTTGTTTCTAGGTGTTTTTTGATTTCCTCTTTGATTTCTTCAGTGATCACTTGGTTACTTAGTAGTGTATTGTTTAGCCCCCATGTGTTTGTATTTTTTACAGATATTTTGCTGTAATTGATATTTCATCTCATAACGTTGTGGTCTGAAAAGATACTTGATACGATTTCACTTTTCTTAAATTTACCAAGGCTTGATTTGTGACTCAAGATATGATCTATCCTGGAGAATGTTCTATGAGTACTTGAGAAGAAAGTGTATTCTGTTGTTTTTGTATGGAATGTTCTATAAGTATCAGTTCCATCTTGTTTAATGTATCATTTAAAGCTTGTGTTTCCTTATTTATTTTCATTTTGGATGATCTGTCCATTGGTGAAAGTGGAGTGTTAAAGTCCCCTACTGTGATTGTGTTACTCTCGATTTCCCCTTTTATGGCTGTTAGCGTTTGCCTTATGTACTGAGGTGCTCCTGTGTTGGGTGCATAAGTATTTACAATTGTTATATCTTCTTCTTGGATTGATCCTTATGTAGTGTCCTTCTGTGTCTCTTGTAATAGTCTTTATTTTAAAGTCTGTTTTGTCTGATATGAGAATTGCTACTCCAGCTTTCTTTTGATTTCCATTTGCATGGAATATTTTTTTCCATCCCCTCACTTTTGGTCTGGTTATGTCTTAGGTCTGAAATGGGTCTCTTGTAGACAGCTATAAGGGTCTTGTTTTTGTATCCATTCAGCCAGTCTATGTCTTTTGGTTGGAGCATTTAATCCATTTCCATTTAAGGTAGTTATTGATATGTGTATTCCTATCACCATTTTATTAATTGTTTTGGGTTTGTTATTATAGGTCTTTTCCTTCTCTTGTGTTTCCTGCCTAGAGAAGTTCCTTTAGCATTTGTTGTAAAGCTGGTTTGGTGGTGCTAAATTCTCTTAGCTATTGATTGTCTGTGAAGGTTTTAATTTCTCCATCGAATCTGAATGAGATCCTTGCTGGGTAGAGTCATCTTGGTTTTAGTTTTTTACTTTCATCACTTTAAATATGTCCTGCCACTCCCCTCTGGCTTGCAGAGTTTCTGCTAAAAGATCAGCTGTTAACCTTACGGGGATTCCCTTGTATGTTAATGTTGCTTTTCCCTTGCTGCTTTTAATATTATTTCGTTGTATTTAATTTTTGATAGTTTGATCTAGTGTCTTGGTGTGTTTCCTCTTGGATTTATCCTGTATGGAACTCTCTGCACTTCCTCGACTTGATTGACTCTTTCCTTTCCCATATAAGGGAAGTTTTCAACTATAACCTCTTCAAATATTTTCTTAGTCCCTTTCTTTTTCTCTTCTTCTTCTGGGACCCCTATAATTCGAATGTGGGTGTGTTTAATGTTGTCCCAGGGGTCTCTGAGACTGTCCTCAATTCTTTTCATTCTGTTTTCTTTATTCTGCTCTGTGGTAGTTATTTCCACTATTTTATCTTCCAGGTCACTCATCCGTTCTTCTGCCTCAGTTATTCTGCTATTGATTCCTTCTAGAGGATTTTTAGTTTCATTTGTTGTGTTGTTCATGATTGTTTGTTTGCTCTTTAGTTCTTCTAGGTCCTTGTTAAACGTTTCTTGTATTTTCTCCATTCTGTTTCCAAGATTTTGGATCATCTTTACTATCTTTCCTCTGAATTCTTTTTCAGGTAGACTGCCTATTTCCTCTTCATTTGTTTGGTCTGATGGGTTTTTACCTTGACTCTTCATCTGCTGTGTGTTTTCTGTCTTCTGATTTTGCTTCACTTACTGTGTTTTGGGTCTCCTTTTCGCAGGCTGCAGGTTCATAGTTCCCGTTGTTTTTGGTGTCTGCTCCCAGTGGCTAAGATTGGTTCCGTGGGTTGTGTATGCTTCCTGGTGTAGGGGACTGGTGCCTGTGTTCTGGTGGATGAGGCTGGATCTTGTCTCTCTGGGGGGCAGGACCGCATCTGGTGGTATATTTTGGGGTGCCTGTGATCTTATTATGATTTTAGGCAGCCTCTCTGCTAATGGGTGGGGTTTTGTTCCTGTCTTTCTAATTGTTTGGCATAGAGTGTCCAGCAGTGTACCTTGCTGGTCGTTGAGTGGAGCTGGGTCTTAGTGTTGAGATGGAGATCTCTGGGAGAGCTTTCACCGTTTGATATTACGTGGAGCTGGGAGGTCTCTGGTGGTGTCCTGAACTTGGCTCTCCCACCTCAGAGGCACAGGCCTGACACCCGGCTGGAGCACCAAGACCCTTCAGCCACATGGCCAGGTTCGTGGGGAGTTTCTTGTCTTTCAGGAAGTCTGAGGTCTTCTGCCAGCGTTCAGTAGGTGTTCTGTAGGAGTTGTTCCACATTTAGATGTATTTCTGTTGTATTTGTGGGGAGGAAGGTGATCTTCACATCTTACTCCTTTGCCATCTTGAAGGTCTCCCCCCAAAGGTGTTTCATGTGCTGCCAACTCTCTGGTTCCACCCATTATGTTTAATTTGTCCATTTTTGTGCCCACCTCCTACTCTGGGCTGTGAGAGCTAATTAAAATAGTAAGGACTCAACAAATATTTCTTGGATTTTTCCAAACTGGCAAAGAAAAGACATTCTAAAATGTTAATTTCACTTTCCTTTTTGAAATATCTCCTGCAGAGACTGTTGACGATTTTGAAGGAACACTTAAAAGGCAGCTTCACTGAATTTAGATCTTCACATTTCCAAATATTTCATTTGCCTCCAAATGAAATATTTATGAAGAAAAAGACGCTATATGTAACTTATATTATTAATTATGAAAAAAATGGTATTAAGGATCCCCCAAAATCACAAAACTAAGTATTCCACATATTTCCATTTTCTTTCAGATTGTCGTGGCCTTCCTTAGATTCAGCATTCCAGAAGTTTTATGCCTCAGTTTGACTTGTCAGCCATTCTCTTTATTAATATACTTACAGTTAATTTGTGGTTGTTCATGATTTTGTCAAAACAGGAAAACTACAACCAAGGATGATGTGGGTCTTTAGCTTTGTATATTAAAGCACTGAGTCATAGAACTTAGGACTGGCTAAGTTTGAAGTTCAGTTGTGCCATTTTAAATAATTTGACATTGCAAGAATAACTAGATATTTTAAGAAGAGTCTCCATTTTATCATCTGCAAAATAGAAATAATGTTATCTGTCTCAAAGGATAGTTCTGTGGATTTAATGCCAAGGAGCATATGAAACAGTCTAGCACATTATCTATCATATAGTAGGTGCAGGATAGTCATCCACTCACTCTTACTCAGGCATTTAAATATAATGTAAATTATGAATAACCCATTGTAAAGGTGGGCACTGGGAATGGGCATTGTAAGAACAGAATGCGCAGAGGTAGTAAAGTATGATGATTTGTAGTGTATTCAGTCAGTGCACTTGGGGAGAGAATCTAGAGAACAGGGTGACTTGAGGGTGGGAGGTGGAAAAGTTAAGTAGAAAAGCTTAGTATACAGAGGATCCAGCTCATGAACACTGAATGCAAGACTAAGAGGCAAGGTGATCAGTAAGGAATTGTTAGATCTGTCTAACTAGGGGAGTGTCATAGTCATATCTGTATCTAGAAAGATCACTCTGGCAACTAGAGTGGTGTTTAGGATGGAGGTGGCAGAGATATTGATACATGAAACAGGAAGACCAGCAGGAAGATGACTGTGATAGTCCAAGTCAGAGCGCTATTTTTGAATGGCAGATAGCAAGAGAGAATGGATTTCTGAAGCAAAGGATATAAGGGGAGGGAGGAGAAGTAAAGGACCACCCTGAGGTTTACAGGGAAGACAGGAGAAGGATAAAGTTGTCAAGAGAAGTGGATGAATATGAAAACAAAGGGAATTGACAGGATGTGGAGATGGTGGTGATGGTGGTCTTGGTGGTGGAGATGGTTGAATAGGGTAGAGGAGGAATTTGGGAAAAGTCTCAGGCTTATCACAGGCATGATTTGGGAGACTGTGTGATTCACCTGAATGTGGACCATGAGAAGAGGAAATTTGAGAGAGTGATGATGGCTTTCATTTGGGATACTTTGATTTTGAAAAGCCTATGGGATTTCCTAGAGAAATTGATTATGTGGTTGAAAATAATAATATAAACTATGCACGTTATAATGAACACTCAGTCCAGTGGTTCTAGGCATGTTTTTAACCACACACATATACCCAGTAAAAATTTTTGACTACATACCTCCCTATTAATGTATGTACCTGAATTATTTATGCATGTTACCTTCACTAGCTAATATCACAGCTCCTCAGTGCTCAATGTTCCCTTAGAGCAAGGATCAGCATTAATAATTGTATATGTAAATCCATATTTTAATTAGTCCTCTTGATCATCTCAGATTGTTTTGGCCAAATCTTTTGGGGTTTTTTCAGTGATAATTTTAATTTGTCAATGACTTTTTAAAAATTGAAGTATAGGTAATTTACAATGTTGTATTAGTTCCGAGTGTACAGTAAAGTGATTCAGTTATACGTATATATATTCACATATATATATTCTTTTTCAGATTTTTTTCCATTATAGGTTATTACAAGATATTGAGTGTAGTTTCCTGTGCTATACAGCAGGTCCTTGCTGTTTACCTCTTTTATGTATAGTAGTGTGTATATGTTAATCCCATACTCCTAATTTACCCCTCCACCATGCTGCTATCCCCTGTGGTAACCATAAGTTTGTTTTCTGTGTCTGTGAGGTTATTTCTGTTTTGTAAGTAAGTTCATTTGTGTCATTTTTTTAGATTCCACGTATAAGTGATATCATATGATATGTATCTTTCTCCTTCTGATTTACTTAATACGATAATCTCTGTGTCCATCCATGTTACTGCAAATGGCATTATTTCATTCTTTTTTCTGGCTGAGTAATATTCCATTATATATATATATATGTATATATATGTGTGTGTGTGTGTGTGTGTGTCAATATATACATATATACACATATATGTGTGTGTATATACAGTGTGTGTATATATATATATATACACACACATACCACATCTTCTTTATCCATTCATCTGTCAATGGACATTTGGGTTGTGTCCATGCCTTAGCTATCGTAAATAGTGCTACTGTGAACATTGGGATGCATGTATCTTTTCAAATGAGAGTTTTCTGGACAATTCTTGAAAAATATGATTTGATCCTTATTGTTTGGGTTTGGCATTGTGATGTGGCTGGTCCTCTACCGTTTTCTTGCTCACGTTGGGTTGAATTATTATCATTAACGTCATCCACAGATTCTTTTTAAGCCACTTACTTATTTTGTGAGAGTTGGTTTAGTTTTTAAGCCACTTACTTATTTTGTGAGAGTTGGTTTAGTTAAAATCAGATAACATAATTGTAAACTGCATATCACTAGGCATAGATAAATGCCAGGGCATCACAAGACACTGAAAGTGAAGGGAAGATGGAGCCCAGCTTCTTCATGCTGTAGGGCTCGCATTCTTCATTCTAGTATCATTGGTGACTTGTGACTGTCTGATATTTGGGCTGACACTGAATGTAGATAATAAACACGTGACTAGAAGTTCTGGTATTTTTTCCTGCTCCTGTGCCCTGATTAGTAAATACTAGTTGGAGTTCATTGAACTTTTACATTGAGCTGGACACTGAGTTAAGCATTTTAATACGTGAAATCTTTTCTTTGACCAAATAGGATTCAGAGTAAGATCAGGAAATAAACAAAGACAAATAAAAAAACGTAATTCTTCTCTCACTCTGTTTAAACTTACTTTTATCGCGTTTCCTCTGGCATTTGGATGAAAGTTAAGGCAAGTCCATGATTTTTCCAAATTATGTTCAACAATTTTCTATTCACCTCTGCTTATCACATATAATCTCAGTTCAGTAGTTAAAGTTTCCAGTTCAGTGTGTTACAAAGTAAATCAAATTTCATTTAAAGTGGAAACTTAACTTTCCTCCAGTTTCTCCTGTCTTTTCCCAATGATTTTGTCCTATCTCCTCCTCCTTGCTAACCTTCATCTTGATTTCTTCAAGGTGCGGGATTTGGTGAAGGGTGGAGAGATAGGAGGTAGCAAGAATCTTCCTTGACTAGTACTTTTTTGACAACTGTGCATCAGTTCTCTGTGGGCTTAGCAGGCGTTTAATTCCAACCTTTTTAACTTACAACATTTGGTGGGTATCTTTGGAGCTTTTGTTCTTCCCTGAGATCTCTCACTTGTGATTCTTTTGATGAAGGAAAATACACGTCTTTTCCACTGCTTTCTGACCACTCATTCCTTGGACCCTTGATCAATGTCAGGCCAATCCCACTTTCCCCTTACTGGTGTCACCTGAAAAAAAAAAATGCACAACCTAAAAGTTGAGCATCATGTTTCATTTGGTGGACAAAACTGAGGACTTGAGCATGGGACACAGCCCCTCAGAGAGCTCTGAGAGATTGCTCCAAAGAGGTAAGGGAGGAACCAGGTTGTATAAGAATTTTTGCCACAAAGAACAGGTGGTTGGAACTTCGAAAGAGTACTGATTACCAGAGAAAACCAGATACCTCAAGTTAATGAATTTGACTTGAGGTATCTCAAGGTGCAAGAGCCTGGGCTCATTGGAATCATTCCTTTGATATGCACCTTAGCTGTCTAAGGCCAGTATCCTGTGCTCTCCCATCCTGAGTCCGTCAGGGCGCACCTTCGGTTGAGGGGGCCGTAGTGGCTTGATGGCCACAACATCCTTTGTTTACTAACGTGGCAGGCAGCATTTTTCATTCACACTGGCGTGCCCTTTCCCTCCACTTTAGCTTTCTCTTGCATGTGGCCTACCTCCGATCCATGAGGGAAACATTCCTTTTACACAGGAGCTCAGCACTTACTTCCCAATTTGCAGCCTCTACTCCGCCGCCAGGTTTCAGCCCTCTGTAGAATTCCCTCTTTAGAATTCTTTTTTTAGATTTCTGCCGTGTGAGTCAGACACCAATCTGCCATATTCCTCCAAGCTTCTGGGACATTTATCATGTTCTTTGTGGGGTCTTGTTGAAGCTTGAGGTGCAGGGCTACTCCCCTGACTCTCCCCTGGAGCTGTGTGGGAGTGGGCAGGGGGATTCACAGCAGGCAGGCCGTTCTCCCTCAGACTCCATTGGAGATCCCGACATCTCACTCTGTTATCCTGTGGGTGAGAGGTTAAGAATCTCAAAAAGTGCCTTTTGGCTCCCTTTTTTATACGTCCTGTATAGTGGTCAGGCACCCCTCTTTAGAATATAATAACTATTGTCTTGGTTTTGGCTCAAAACTAGACTAAAATAATTGTATTTGAAGTCCTATTTTAATTCTTATCTGAACCCTAGGAGGTACTCATCCTCCTATTACTGCCTGAATTTTACAGATGAGGAAACTGAGGCAAAGGGGGTTATTAATGTGTTCAAGGTCACCCAGCTTTGTAGCTTTGTATCTCCTGGGAGGTGTCTTATCTGGAAGCCTGGATGAGCTTCTTAGGTTGACCCAGGCTAGGATGCAGGCACTGTGGGTGATCTCAGATTGGGTCATCAGCCTCAGGGCCCCAGGGATGGGGACAGAGCAAGCGTCCCCTTCCACTCTCTGGCCTGAATGTGAGCTACGGCCCAGCAGTCCCTGTAGGAAACTCCAGAGGGGGAGCTGGTGATACTGCTACTGGAAGGCCCTTCTCTCCTCTGTCTCCGGTGTGTGCTCCTCGGATGTAAGTAATTTACAGTGGCAAGAATTAGAGAATGTGCTCCGTGTGGGATGAACCCGTTCCCTTAATGACACTGCTGGCATGTATATATAGCATGGTTCAGCTGACGTGCTCTCCGTGCTTCAGCCCACGTCCGCAGCTCCACGCCAACCAGAGCCCCTCACAGCAGCCGGCCTGTGACTCACGGAAGGTCACAGTCAGGTCAAGGACGGTGCTCGGAAATAGAACCAGCCTCTCTTTCACAGGCTCTAAAACTCAGTGGCAGGATGTTCCCTTTATGAATGTTGGAAAAACAACAGTTCTAAAATGCATGGTGGTGGATATCCAGAGCTGTCCCTGCGATTTGGGGATGGAGAGACGTGGCCGTGAGCATGGGAGTTTTTATTTGAAATGTATTTACTGTTTGTTTGTTGATTTTGAAGGGAGGGGGCAAGTGCTCAATCAGTCATAGTGGGGAGTGAATTGGGTTCTCCAAATGTTAATAAAAGCAAGGAGAAGGAATCTAAAAAAACGATACAAAAGAACTTATATACAAAACAGAAATAGACCCACAGACATAGAAAACAAACTTATGCTTACCAAAGGGGAAGGGGGGTGGGATAATTAGGAGTTTCTGATTAACATATAACACTACTATATTTAAAATAGATAACCAGCAAGGACCTCCTGTATAGCACAGGGAACGGAACTACACTCAATATTTTGTAATAACCTATAAGGGAAAAGAATCTGAAAAAAATAGATATACATGTATGTGTAACTGGATCACTTTGCTGTACACCTGAAACTAACACAACATTGTAAATCAACTATACCTGAAAAACAAGATAAAAAACAAACAAAACAAAAGGAGATGGATGAGTGACCTTTCCAGGTGGTGTCACAGAGCAGAAAAGGTTCGTTTGAGCTCTGTCTTACCCAGTGAAAATAGAATACCATCCATATGCGTAATTTTAAAGTTTTAGCAGCCACATTAAAACAATTAAAAGGAAACAGGTGAAACGAATTTTAATAACATATTGTATTTACTCCAGTACATCCAAAATAGTACTATTTCGACATGTAGCCAACATAAAATATCCGTGAGATATTTTACAGCCGGTTCCTCTAAGTGTCTGAGATCCGGTGGGTGTGTATTTCATACTCACAGCACATCTCGATTTGGACGAGCCGTATTTCAAGTGCTCAGTAGCCACACGTGGTCAGTGGCTCCCAGCGTGGACAGCACAGCCTCCAGTTCTAACTCTGCCATTTGCCAGCTCTGTGATGGTGGGCCAGTTACTTATCCTTTCCGGACCTTAGTGTCCCCTCCCCCCACATGTAAATGGGGACCATACCCTCTCCGTATTGCAACAAGGTCACATGTGTAAAGCAGCACATAGTAAGTGCTCAGTTAATGGATTGGTGATTCCCTCCTCCAACTGACCTGCATCGCAACTAAACTGTAAGGTCCCTGCAGGAGACTGAAATACAACTTGGCCTCTGACTGTATCGAAATGCAAACCTTTGCTGACCCTCTCTTTCCTCTCCTTCCACTGACATTTCTTTTTCCCCGAAGCTCTGCATCGCTCACTCCTTCACTTTCTTCAGGTCGCCTCTCAAAGGTGACTTCATCAGAGCAGCTTTTCCTCAACACCTTGTATGTAAAGCAGCAGCCTCACTCTCAATCCTGTCTTATCTGCTTTGGTTCTCTTTAGAGCACTGCTCACCGTCACACGTACATTTACTGCTCATTTGTTTACTTCTCCCAGTCCAACAGAAAAGAAGCCCTGCTCACTGTTTAATTTCCAGCTAAACCTGTTAATGGATGAATGAATGAATTTATTGAACATCTACAGTGCTTTGCCCTTGGTGGGTAGCATGGAAATGAAATATACAGTCCTTGCTTGAGGGATTCAGAGGGAGATACAGGTGCTTGAAGGCCCTACCTGGGTCCTAAAATCTCACTCAAGCCTCTGCCACCTGGGTGCTACTCTGGGCACACACGCCATCACTCTGCCCTCTCCCACCCCCAAGGCTTGTTGTATGGCACTTGCTCTGCTCAAATTCCCTTTTGCTCATCTCTGCTCACCAAAAGCTTGCATGCTATGAAGGCCCCGCTCAAACACCACCTCTTGTAAGGATCCTTTCCAGGTCTCTTGGCCAGAAACATTATCTCTGGCCTCTATTCTTCCACGGGACATTTTTCTTTGCTTATAGTATTTATGACAGCCTATTTCATACTAGAATTCCTCAGGCCTCGGTGTGACTCCTCCACAATATTTTGAATCTCTGGAGGGCAGGATCTAATTTCAGCTGGGTGGGGTGAGGGTGGGGATGTAGTGGAAACTATACCCGTAATGAGATATACACAGGTTAGATTCTTGAATACTTAGGACCTGCAAGCTTGGGAAAGTTATTTAACGTCTTCAAGTTCCAACGTGCTCATCTGTTAAATGGGAGAGCTGTACCCACCTCGGGGAAGAAACCTTTGTTAACATCTAGTCTGAATTGGATGCTTTGGCTACTGCCAAGAGAACAGACATTTTTCGATCCAAGTACACAATAGGTGCTCCATACATGTCAGTCATGGGACCCTTATATTAACCCAAGTCTCCCGTACAGTTGGTGCGAATTTGGGCCTTTTTACAGAATGGGAATCACTGTGTCTGTCGTGATATGACAATATTTAGGTAACATACATACTAATCCTTGCTCTTGCCCAACAAAATGTCCAGTTCTATTCAAATGCACCTCATAGAAACTTGCATGTTCATTTTTAGTGTTCTGTGGATTATTGTGATTTTCTGAGCCAAGAGAGATGTATTCAGACTTCTTCTGTGAAGCAGTCATGTGTACTTGCTGAGATGTAGATTGTATCGTAGACCCCAACTGCAAAAGAGGTTCAGACACAGCTACTGACCTGTCTTGGCCCACTGCCCAGCCAAGACAACGTGGCAGCATGAAAACCAGGAGCTGGAAGACAGGAGTCTAGCCCAGTCAGCCACTCAGGTCCTGATCTTGTAAGAAGGAGTTGGATTAGAGCAGGATTTAACTTTTGCTCCACTGACATTTTAGGTCCAATAGTCTTTGTCACGGGGGGAGGGGCCATCCCGTGCACTGTAGGATGTGCGGCAACATCCCTGGCCTCTACCCACTAGATGCCAGTAGCATCCCCTCCGTTGGGACAAGCAAAGATGTCCCTTAGGTGGCAAAATGGCTGCCAGAATGAAAGCACTGGGTTCCATCTTTCAAATTTCAGCAAATTCTAGGGCTCGGGGCTGAGGTCTTACCCTCCGACGTGCAGACACACACACACATACGCTGATGTTCCATGTCTAGCCTTGTTTCACTTTTGAAAGCTGCAGTGTTCCGAATCCTGTTTCCTTGTGAACAGTCTAACAGCCAGGCATTCTCTCCCAGGCTCCCACCCCGCACCCACTTACAGCAGAAGCCACGCAGAAGGGCTGGATGGGTGACACGCTGTGATTTCAGTGTGCTGTAGCTCCCCGCCAGGATCTCTGAACAATCGCCTCCACCCCCTGCTTGCCGCTCAGGTGGGCTCTGGCAGACGGTTTTGGCAGCTGGAGCTGTTACAGTTCTGCACTCCACATGTACGTCTTTGTTGTAGGCTCTGAACAAAACCTGAGGCCACAGCTTCTGCCAGCCCACTCCTCTGCTCACATGCCTTTTTCCTTTGCCCCCGACAGCTGGGGCCTGCAGTGCCAAGTAGATTTTTGTAGCTACTCATAATAAAATGGTGCAGTCGGACCACGGAGAGAAATCGCCAATTGGGTCGGAAATTCACATCTCTTTTTTTTTTTTTTTTTTTTTTTTTTGCGGTACTCGGGCCTCTCTCACTGATGTGGCCTCTCCCCCTGTTGTGGCCTCTCCCTTTGTGGAGCACAGGCTCCGGATGCGCAGGCTCAGCGGCCATGGCTCACGGGCCCAGCCGCTCCACGGCATGTGGGATCTTCCCAGACTGGGGCACGAACCCGTGTCCCCTGCATCGGCAGGCGGACTCTCAACCACTGCACCACCAGGGAAGCCCTCTCTTTTTTTGATTTTGTCTCTTTCTTAGCTTGACTTTCTTCCCATTTTCAGCTGGAAGAGTAGACAAGTAAGGGATCATATTTCTTCATGTTTCTATGTGGTTTTCCACTTGACAAATTGGTTTTGTCCTCGCCATGTTTTTAAATGTTAGACATAAAAATCTGAGATCTAGATAGAGGCCACGACTGTCCAGTCACACAGCCAGCAGTATATAGAAAGTCTTTTAAAGATTCTTGCCAGTTAAAGACTCACAGTCCCGTGAGCAAAATGGACACAAACAAATAAGTACAATAAAAGATAGTAAGTACTAACATACAGTTATATAAAGGAGCAATGAGAGCTGAAAGAAAGGAACAACTAACAATTTTTGAGAGGAATAGAAAAAGGAAATGACCTTTGAGGACCTGACCTCAACTGGCTACTGAAAGATAAATGGGATTTGGTGGGGCAGTGGGGACTGTAGGAGCAAAGACGCTCCCAGCAGGGACTGTGTGGACATCATCACCATCAAGATTTATCATTACCTGTATCCTCATCATCACTGATGCCATTTATTGAGCACTTCCTAAAAATGTCAGGTGCTTCATGGGACACTTGACATAAATGGTGTCATTTCATTCTCATGCTAGTTCTGGGTGTAGGTGCTATTGTTAACTACATTTTACAGACAAGGAAACTGAGGCCCAGAAAGTGAAATCACTTGCCTGAAATAATACAGTTTATAATTGATGGAGCCTGCATTCCCAGCTACCTTTCAGTGTAGAGTAGGATAAGCTCTTCTAGACTAAGTGGGGTGGTGGACACAGCACAGTGTTAAACTAGCAAGTAGAATGATGTTGTGATGATAAAAACAAAACTTGTAAATTTTCCAAGGAGCCCCTACTTAAGCTCTCCCTTAGTCTTAAGCATTTCTCCAACATGGCACCCCTGTGCTGTGCTACCACCGAAAGAAGAGGCGGGCAAGACCCCACTAGTTCCTTGGCTTTTAGTTCCCCTTCTGAGTACGAGAGGACCTCGAGGCTCAGAGTCACTGATGGGTGGATCCTCTAGTTACATTTCCTTGGGGTGAAGGAGACAGTCCACTAAGCGTTGTAGAAGTGCGTTCGAATGAACTCCATAAACTCTCCATCTGTAAGGTATTCAACCCGGATAGCCGTGATCATGATGCATCCCAAGACTTTTTGTACTCACCTGATGATGCAAAAGCAAAGCCTGTGTTCAGTTGGTGCATGTCTGTGGGAGAGGAGGAGAGAAAGGGATTCTCATTCACCGAGTCCCTGCTGTGAGATTCAGGTTGTTTGTGAAGATAGCGGATGGGATGGATACTGGAGTTCTATCTCCAAGTTCCTTCCTGGCTGTAGGAGACTCTGTTTCTGCATTCATTCATTTCACTCTTTCAACACTTAAGCCTTGAATACCTATGATGTGCCAGGTGCTAAGATACAGGCGCTTAAGCCCGTCCTCTGTTTTACGGATGAGGAAACTGCATCCCTGAGAGATTCAGCAGTTTGTACGTGTTCATGCGTGTTCACAGAACATGTGAACAACAAAGCAGGAATGCAAGCCCAGATGTCCATAGATGCCACGCTCTTAACCAGAAACTGCACTGATTTTTGTAAACCCTGACACACTCTACTGATGTAAAGGATTATGATGATGTGTTAAGAGCATTTAAAAAATTTTTCCTTTGTCTCTCTCTCTCTCTCTTCCTTTTATTTTACTTCACCCTCCCCCCTTTCCTCTCTCCCTCTTTTGTTTCCTCTTTCTTTCTCTCTCTTTTTTATTCTCTTCTTCATAGGACTCCACAGAATGGAGCAAGAATGAGAGGAAAAAGGCCGGCAGAAAAGCATGAACTGGAGGTTTGTTGAGCTCCTCTACTTCCTGTTTGTATGGGGCCGTATCTCAGTGCAGCCCTCCCACCAGGAACCAGCTGGGACAGACCAACATGTCTCCAAGGAATTTGATTGGCTTATTTCAGACAGGGGGCCTTTCCACCACTCCAGGAGCTACCTATCCTTTGTGGAAAGACACCGTCAAGGATTTACAACCAGATATAAAATATACAGGTAAGAGCTAGGCCAAGCTTGCCTTTGCTTTTCATTCACTGAGTGCTTTTGGGGGGCCACACATTGGCATGGGCCTTGCTGTATGGAGGAGTGTCTGAGCCAAGTCTGTTATGCACTTTTTCATTATTAATTTATCTATTTATTCATTTATCCATCTATTTAATTTATTACATTGTGCAAGAGATTAGCAATGGTGAGTGAGAATAGCTAGTATTTTTTGAGTACTTACTACTGTGTGCTGGGCATGGTGCGTAGTACTTTGTACACTATCTCATTAAACCTTACAGTAACATCAGAGATAGCATCTATTTGTTTTCTCCACTTTATAGAAGGGGTAACTTGGGCTTCTGCTAGGTGAGATAACTTGTCCAAAGTCACACAGTCTGTGAGTGGTGGGACTGGGATTCAAGCCCTGGTTTATCTGCATGCATAGTCACAGACAGTGTTTTTAGTCAGTTCCATCAGGTGTAGGCTGTATTGTTTTGCAGATGCTATTAATAGAGCAAATATCCTACCCAGACATAGTCACACATTTGGAAACAAGTAGGGACTCTCAGTGAATACCTCTTTCTTGAGCAAGTCCGAACTGGTCTTTGGCCTTTGGGAATCCTACTCATCCCAAAAGGACTTAGCCCCAGATTCTTCCTCTTTGAGAGTCTAAGAAACCATCTTGGACTCTCCCCACTCTACTTGATCACCTCTCTTTGATATTTCCACAGCTCTCTACACTTACACCTCTTTAGTTGTCAACCATTTGGAGAAATACCATTCTTGTATTTCTCTTTCACCTTACTGGAAACTCTGTGAGGCCAGGACTTATATATAATTCATTTCTGGATCCCCAGAGTGATTTTTGTTCTGCCTTGTATCATAAGAACACGAAAAATGTGGACTTAAGTAAATTGGAGAATGCAAAAAACTCTCTAGAGCTCTCTCTAAGACAGCTTAAGCTTCGTCTTAAGGTCAAGGAACAATTCTGGGCCAACTGAAATAGGAGACTAGGAAGCATGGTGGAGGAAACAATCCTAACCTGCAGCTGGGAAGCCATGAATTCAGGTCTTACGTCTTCTGTGTATTTGACAGGAAAATGGGCATATCTCCTTTGCACACTGTGTGACATTGTGGACCTAGGGATGGATGATTCATGAATTTGCTACCAGCTGCAGATGCCTGTGATTCTGTGCTGAATAGTCAAATCCAAGTTTGAAAGTTGGCCCTCATACAAAAGAAAGTTTGCATCTGCTTCTGTGTTCATATTTCACCTATGCTCTTCCTGGGATTCCACTGCTAAAACAAAAGTTTGCAGTCATCCAACAAGCTGATTTGTAAGATCCTTTCTAGCTCTAAAATTAAATAGAAGATTTAACCAAGGTCACATGATTAATTAAATGATGGAGTTTAATCCAGAAGTCAGGCCCCTGGTCATCTAGTTACTCCTTCCTTCCTTTATTTAATCCTCAAATAATTATTAAGCGCCAGCTAGAGGCCCAGCACTGTGTTTAAGGCAGATGACACGATGGCGAGTAAAACAAACATGGTCCTTGCTCTCATAGCAGTACATTAATTAAACACACACAAACACACACACACACACACACACATACACGGTATAAGTGCTACAAGAGAGAAAGTGCAGGATAGGCATAATTGGAAGATCATAAACATTGATTTGGGACCTATTGTGTGAAAGATTAGGTGTGGCTCCTGTTGTAATCTTCACCTGGACACACATGCAAATAGGTACCCGGAGATGGGTGTGCTCATCTAGGCCAGGTTCAGACCAGAGCAACAGCCAACACGGATGTGCTCTCCAGGGCTGTTGTCCATTGACGTTTTCTCTTCACTACTTCGTTGAAACGCTAAAGCATGTCCACAGGTGATTCGAAGTGTGTCTTCCTGTGTGCTAACATGGACATAGCACATTAGAAACTTGACATTTGCATCATGAAAGAAAGGCTTTACTACCAGCATGCGCCATATTGTCTGAGGCTACAGAGCCAGCCTTTCTGAAATGTCCTAGACCTCAAGCTTCGGCCAGTGCCCCCAACCCTAGAATCCAGGCTAGAGCCCAGGGTGATCTGGGAGCTTCAGAAACTGGGAAGAAGTCTGCTCTCCTCACTTAAGTGGGTTAAGGCCATCTCTGTCCTCATTCATATGCAGGCAGAGGCTGGCTTCAGCTCATAGAGTCGTGGTGGGGAGTTTGTGCCACTGGCAATGATGAGAACCTTTCAAATTAAATCCCAGCAGAAGTCCTCTCTCCTGTTGCTTCACATGCTGAGCAATAAACTGTGCACAAACAGTAGTCTGGGTGCACGAGGTTCGTGCTCTGTCACTCCTAAGTCTGAGCTGATGTGTGGAGGCTCGGGGAGTTTTCTGAACTTGAATCTGCCTGGGTACAGGGACAGCATCCTTGATCCTGGAGGCAGAGAACCAGGATCCTGGCTCAGTCCGCTCACCTCCCCGCTGTGTGATTTAGGCCAAGTAGTGGGACTTCTCTAAGCTCCTGTTTTCTCATCTGCGGAAGGGGAATGTTCGCTAAGATGGTCTCCAAGGTCCTTCCCTTCTCTGAAAGTCTGTGATTCCATGAAATATTGTCATTTGGAAATACAGCATGGGATATCGGAGAGGACTCTGGACTTCGAGTCTGCAGACTCAGGTGGTGTTTATTTTGGGCTGCTTACTAGCTTCCTCATCCTGGGCAAATATATTCATGCATCATTCACTCAAGCGTGCATCCAGTGCTTTAGAATTTAACACCAATCATGTACTGTAAGCCGTGCTATGATTCGGTAATATAGAGATGACCAAAAGAAAACAACAAAGCTCGCACACACACACACACACACACACACACACACCCACCCACAACCTGCAAGGTCCATCCCCTCTTTCACCAAGCTCAGAGGTGGGGTGGAAGATGGAGGGAAAAAAGAGTGAATAAGCAAACAATTATCATTCCACAGAGAGGTATGAATAAGTAACCACTCAGATACTCAATATTCTCTTCTCTAGAAAGGGACAGTGATGTCTGTCCCACCTACAAGGTCAAATGAGATTAACTTGGTGTGAGATGCTTTGCAAATTTAAATTTTCTTATCTCTGGAAAATTTTTTTCATTAAGGTTCGAAATCATCATTCTAATAGAATCATTTAGTTTCAATTTCTGGTAAGCCCATACGTATATTAGTCGTTAAATAGTCTGTGAGGGAGATACTAGTATTGTCCATATTACGAATGAGAAAACTCGGGCATCAAGAGGTGAAGGAGATTGTCCACATCACACATCTGGGATGTGGCAGAGCTAGGAATAAAAGCAGGCCTCTGAGATTCCACAACGTGAGCCCTTAACTCTATGTTGTCATAACCCTCTCTTAGTTCTTAGTTACCTAGTGTATGACCAAATACCCAGAGACTTCCACTGACCACGGACAAGTTGCAACCTCTCTGTGACTTAGTTTCCTCATCTGTAAAATGGACATAATATTAAATGCCTTGTGTAACTGTGGCAAGAAATAGTTTAGCTGTCAATCATGGAGAGCTTGGAATTTTGCAGGAGCCGTTCCCTCCTTGACCTCAGACAGCTGATGGTATTGCTAGAAATGATTTCTTTTCTTCTCGTGGTATTTTAAAAGTCAGTTTGGTCCAAAGGGTGTTTCCTGTGTTCCCGCTGCCTTTTTGTGTTTTATTTTTCTGTTTCTCTTTTCCTGACTTTGAGATCATCAGTAGTTGCCGTAAATTTGGCAGTTATTTCAGAGGTAGATTTAAAAGGAGGATTGTGGTACCCTTTGTTAAGCTTTGGTTTTGGAGAGTCAGGGCGGGGGGCGGGGGGCGGGCACTGATAATGGTGGTCACTGTGCCACAAGACATGGTTTCATATTGAGTGGTTTTCCCTACAGGTTTCAGAGCAAGTGGTTTGTGGCTTATGGTACACCTTCCTTTGAGCCTTAAATAAGTACCTAAAAGTTGAATGTAAATCAAATCTTGGTAAACCATGTCTGATTGCCTAACCATCTTGCACATTTATCAGAGTTGCATAAATCTTTGTTCTAATCCACCATCTTGATGGTTCCTTCGTGTGTTTCACAAAAATATCTTTTGTAGGTTTTGTGGCAAAGATACTTCACTAAATGAATGGGGCTGGGGCTGGGTGGATGATTCTGCTGAGATGAATGAGATGTGACCCTTGTCCAAAAGTCATTCAGGAGTATATATTGGAAATGCTGGAGAGGGTGTGGAGAAAAGGGACCCCTCTTGCACTGTTGGGGCGAATGTAAATTGATACAGCCACTATGGAGAACAGTATCGAGTTTCCTTAAAAAACTAAAAACAGAACTAACATATGACTCAGCAGTCCCACTACTGGGCATATACCCTGAGAAAACCGTAATTCAAAAAGAGTCATGTACCAAAATGTTCATTGCAGCACTATTTATAATAGCCAGGACATGGAAGCAACCTAAGTGTCCACTGACAGATGAATGGATAAAGAAGATGTGGCACATATGTACAATGGAATATTACTCAGCCATAAAAAGAAACGAAATTGAGTTATTTGTAGGGAGGTGGATGGACCTAGAGTCTGTCATACAGAGTGAAGTAAGTCAGAAAGAGAAAAACAAATACCGTATGCTAACACGTATATATGGAATTCAAAAAAAAAAGGGTCTGAAGAACCTAGGGGCAGGACAGGAATAAAGACACAGACGTAGAGAATGGACTGAGGATACGGGGAGGGGGAAAGGTAAGCTGTGACAAAGTGAGAGAGTGGCATGGTCATATATACACTACCAAATGTAAAATAGATAGCTAGTGGGAAGCAGCCGCATAGCACAGGGAGATCAGCTCAGTGCTTTGTGACCACCTACAGGGGTGGGATAGGGAGGGTGAGAGGGAGACGCAAGAGGGAGGGGATATGGGGACATATGTATATGTATAACTGATTCACTTTGTTATACAGCCGCAACGAACACAACAATGTAAAGCAGTTATACTCCAATAAAGATGTTAAACATAGATTAATTAATTTTTTAAAAAAAATGTATATTGGGTGCTTAGGTTTGTCAGATGCTGTGCACTGGGGAATTGATGATATATAAGGTGGACAGGTCCCTGCTTCGAGGAGCTTACAGACTTGGGTGGTGAGGGTGAAGTCCACCATTCAGGATGCTGTGGTTGAACTTGAAAGGAGACCCCCCCCCAAACCTCTGGCTTCCAGATAGAAGCTTGATATCACATGGTGCAAGGGTTGTATTTCTATTAGTGTGGCTCAAATTAGTCTAAATCAGCATTTCTTAAAGTATCTCACATGGAGCTGGAGTTCAGTGCGATGTTAAAAGGCATTTCTAGAAAAAAAAATCCCATAGTCAAATAAATAATAATAAAAACAGTAATAAGGATAAGTCAGTTGCTAACGTTGAAAGATTACCAAGCGTCTAGCATGGACACACAGTGTCTAAATTACTGCAACAGATTTTGGTCCTTATAATAATCCTGTGCTTAGGTATTGTTATCATCCCCATTTACATAGCTTGCCCAAGGAAAGAGCTACTTCATGGTAGAGTAGACTGTATCACAAACGAGCAGATTCCAGAGTCTGCATGTGTAACCATGCTATATTGCCTCCCAAATGACATATATTTGTTTGGAAAACCAAGCAAAGTTATACAGGCTTCCTTACCGCAGGGCTTTTCAAGGTCTTTCCTAGACTGTTTAACAATGTTTAAGCAAACCTCTTTGACCCTACCACCTCTTTTTCTCAGAGAGGTCAGAATTCGGATGAGCAGGCTTCAGGAGGCACTGGCTCTACCTGGCTTTGGCAGCTTGAGTGTTGCTTCTTTGGATGCCAGCCTGTGTCAAAGTGATCTGAAAAGACACCGCTTCCACTTGGGGAGCTGGCCCCTGGCTGAGGAAGCCACCCTACCTGTTGGGATTTTGCTTGGAACACTTTGATCTAAATCTACTTCCTGGTTTATAATTCAAAGAAATGGAATTAACAGCTTCAGTTTTCTGTCACCAGTAATAACCTTATCTTTTTTTCCTCCTCCTTCTCATTTCTTAAATTTCTGCACTACTATTTCTTATTCCTAAATTTGGCATTTCGCCCTGTGGGTGTGGGGATGAAAACTTCAACAGAGGCCAGAGCCATAGTTACAGAGGAAGGTGAAACCTTGGTTTAATATGCAAAGAAGTGGCTGCACGTCAGAATCACCTGCAAAGCTTTTAAACAATTCCGATGCCTGGGTCCTTCCTCAGATATTTGGATTTGTAGTTGGTCTAGGATAGACATGAGAACCACCAACCTAGGGGTGATTTTGCTTCCTAATGGGACATTTAGAAATGTCAGGGGGGCATTTTTGGTTGTCACAGTCGGTTGTGGGGAGGCGGTTTGCTCCTGGCATCTGGTGGATAGAAGCCAGGGATCAGGGATACAGCTGAACACCCTACAATGCAGAGACAGCCCTCTGCAGCAAGGAATTATCTGGCTCACAGTGCCAGTAGCATAGAGGTTGAGCACCTTTGCTCTAAAGCAAGGATTTTAGGAAAAAAGGAAAAGGGATGGTTGGGAAGGATATTAGAAAAAATGGTTTTAGAGTTTGGTCCTCATGAGTTTGAGTTGGAATGAAGTATAGGTGCCAGTGCAGTGTCTGGGTTCCCAAAACAATCTGGCTGCAGGACCAAAGGGGAAGGGATTTTCCATCTTTTCAGACATGCCCTCAGATCAGGGTGGCAGCTGATGCGTTAAGGAAGGTGAATTGATTTTTGCTTCCTGCTGCAGAGAAGTAGCACTTAAGGGAAACTAGTTTTCTACCCCAGAAATAACCAGCCTCTGTTCCTCCAGGAGTTCTGGGAGATTTGGTGAGTTTCTCATCTGACTATAGTATTCTATAGGAGGTAAGATGTTTAGGCACCCACTGTTAGGTTCAGATACACATGGCCTGAGTCATAAAAAACCAGCTTGGGCAAAGTGCATTAAGGGATACTTTTTTTTTTTCTTTAAGTGGGCTCAAAAGAAGATGAGACTGGGACGGTGTCCCACGTTTGTCATTGTCAGTTTCAGCCACATAGAGGTTGGCATCACTGGTGAGAATCAATACCCTGTGCCCTTGCCCCTACCTTATCCCTCATTCAATCCAAGTTTTGGATCAAGCTGTCCCTGAATAGAGAGGGATGGGGAGGGCTAGTCAGCAAACATCTCCCGGGCCACTTGATGTCAATTCAGAGATAATCTTCTGTGTTGATTATTTAAAATTGATCTTCCACTTCTAAGCCCAATAACTTTATTGCTACCAAATTGGTACCTTTGCAGTACTTTACCTCTTTGCTCCCATTCCATTACCAGACTGGCTTCTGTGAGCTGCTAAGCTTAGTTTGCTGCAATCTCTGCAGAGCAATTGTTCAGCTTCAGTCAGGAGCCATGTCTGAAAATGGACTGGCTTTTGCACACCTCCCTCCAAAGGGCAGACTGACACGGGGTCTTAAAACGGACATCATAAGATATGGTGATTGTTATGACTGGGGAAATCAGGAGGAGAATGAAGACAAGCCCTTGGAGCTTCAGACTCTACGCCCCAAATCTTGGCTGAGGAAGAAAGAAAGGGACCCGATCTGTGATCTGGAGCACGTACCACTCATTCATTCATTTGAAACATGTTTACTGATCTCCGAATTCCTACTGACCAGTCTCTACGACAGTTCCTTGGAGTTAGGGAGAGGAAAGACTGGATCCCTGACCTCAAGGAATTCAAAGTGTCTTGGGGAAAACCGACTGATGGGCAGATAACCACAGTGCCATAGGCTCAGTTCCCTGATTGATCAATACGCTGGGTGCTGTGTTTGTGGTGGGGATGGGAACTACCCTTGGCATTGGGATCATGAATGTGGGGCACGATGGGGGGAAAAGACAAATCTAGGGAGGCATCCTAGAGGGAGGGGTATTTGACTCAGTCTTCAAGGAGGATTAGGATTTTATGAGAAGGCAGTGGGGGGAAAAGCAGCCCAGATAAAGCGAGGTAGTGCCTGCAAAGGCAAAGAGGCAGAAGAAATCCTGGAACTCTGTGTGTGTGTGTGTGTGTGTGTGTGTGTGTGTGTGTGTGTGTATTTTGAGTAGTATAGTAGTCCCCTCTTAGCCAAGGTTTCATGTTCTGCGGTTTCAGTTACAATCAACTGCTGTCCAAAAATATTAAATGGAAAATTCCAGAAATAAACCACTCAAAAGTTTTAAATTGCACACCATTCTGAGTAGTGTGATGAAATCTTGTACTGTCCAGCTCCGCCCCTCCCAGGTCCCGAATCATCCCTTTGTCCAGTGTATCCCCTCCTGTTCATCAGTAGCCATCTCGGTTTTGGTTTTCAGATCAACTGTCTTGGGATCTCAATGCTTATGTTCAAGTAGCTCTTGTTTTACTTAGTAATAGCCCCAAAGTGCCAGAGTAGTGGTGCTGACAATTCAAATGGGCCATAGAGAAACGGTGAAGCGCTTCCTTTAAGTGAAAAGGTGAAAGCTCTCAACTTAATAAGGAAGGAAAAACACTTATATGCTGAGGTTGCTAAGCTCTATGGTAAGAATGAATCTTCTGTGAGATTGTGAAGAAGGAAACAAATTCATGCTAGCTTTGCTGTCACACCTCAGACTGCAAAAGTTATGGCCAAAGTGCATGATAAGGGCTTAGTTAAGGTGGAAAAGGCATTACATTTTTATCATAAGGTATTTATAGAGAAAGAAAGGTGAGGGGGAGAGACCACATTCACATAACTTTTACAATATATTGCTGTAATTGTTCTATTTTATTATTAGTTACTGTTGTTAAATTCTTACTATGCCTAATTTATGTATCAAACTTTATCAAAAGTATGTATATATAGGAAAAACATACGGTATACATAGTGTTCAGTACTATCCATGGTCTCAGGCATCCACTGGGCATCTTGGAATGTTTCCTCCACCAATGGGGTGGTCCTACTGTAGTGATGATAGGAAATAAGGCTGGATGGCAGCTTGGAGCCAACAGTGAAAGGAATTTAGGAAGGCAAATTGATTTCAAACAACCTTCAAACTCCAGTTAATTGTCAGGGTACAAGTACATTTCTCTTTAGAACAGTGGGGTTTTTTGTTTGTTTCATTTTTACATTTCTTGACCTCACTTATGCTAAGAAATACATTTCAGGACACTCAATAAGCCTAGAGATAAGAAGATATGTAATTGAAATGAAAACTCATGCAAAAAATACTTAACCTTACTCCATGTGATGCATCTTGATATTTTCTACTCTATACTGTTCTAATATAACCTATTCCTTTCTGATTCATTTATTTTTTAAAATACTGGTGTCTACCAACTTCATTGATTTCAGCCTCCACTAACGGGGTAGACCTTGCAGTTTGAAAAACACTGACTTTGAGGCTATGTTGTGGTTACGTTTTTGCTCAGTGGAAAATTGCGCCATGTTTGAGAAGCAGAGTTTGCTGTGGGTTCAGGTTAGAACCTGTTCCTTGTCTGATAGAGGTGACAGGAAAACAGTGAAGGGTTTGAAACGTGAGACTGGCATGGGCCGATATACATTTAGAAATATTGCTCTGGCTGCAGCGTGAGGAATGCGTGGAAGGGAATGAGAGAGAAGGGTTAGAAAGCTGTGGCAGTAATTCAAGGGAGAGGAAGGAGTCACTGGAGCCAAGACAAAGGCTATAAAGATGGAATTCATTAACTCCCGAGTACCACTCAGGTCCACCAACAAAGCTGCTTGGGACCTACCTGTCAGGCAGCTCCCTTCCTGGGCTGCATCCGGGCTTACCTGCCCTAGTTCCATTCTAGGCACCCTGTGGCAGGATGCATTCTTTTATGGAGAGTTCTACAGCCACCGGATACTTTTGTGTCTCTTAAGAAAGGAACCAGAATGCCCAGGCTTCTGCCTCCAGGCTATTTCCTTATCTCTCAAGGCCTTCCTTCTGGGCATGAGAATTACTAGGTCTCATTAGCAGTGGATTCCCAGACTAGCTTGGAGGAAGGCTTTGCATCCCACCCTTTATCTGCACCTGACTTGTCTCTGCAAACCTTGACGGAAACTTCCAGCCGCAAGTCAGTAGCTAAGCTGATGTGAACCCTAATAACACAGCCGCTAAAGTTTAGCGATGAAGAGCAAGTCTTTAGGCTCAGGCAGACCTTGGTTTGAATCCTGGCTCTGCCAGGTTTAATCCCACTTAGCAGAGAGCAAGTGCTTGAGGACCAGTAACTAAAACAAGTTACCCATTTGTATTTGAAACACCCCTACCTGCAAATTCATCCCTAAGAACTCTGCGAAAGCTTGCGGGAGACCTCCAACCACAAGAGGGGTGCTTGACCTGTGTGCACTGTAGCCCAGGTGCTCTAGGAAGGCAGTATAACTCCAGTCTCATATTAAGAGGACACTTATCTGGAGGAAAACACAGAAAGAGGACAAGAGAGAGGAAGATTGCTGATGCCCTGTGACACATGTGGCAGGAATCCAGAGGTCTGCGCACTGGCAAAGCATCCTTAAGCAATCAGCACGCATTGATTCCTGTAAACAGTGCACGTCCCATGATTTGCAAGCGTCTAATTTATTAATCAGCCCAGGTGACAGGAGCAGTCTGCGACCTCTCGTCTTCTCGGTGCCTGCCAGGTTGTCTTCGATGTGTGTTGCTCGGGAGACGCTGGGCCCCCAGAGATGGCTTCCCACCTCAGCCCCTTCACCGTAGTCAGCAGCATTTCAGGATGGGGTGTATACAGTGGTGAGGGTCACTCTGCTTTTCCTCAAATTGCAGTCTTGTTGTTGACAGAAGGCCAGCAGCCTCCATCCCTGAGTGCTTGTGACAAGCTCTCTGTGACTCTAGTATGACACCCGGCTTTATACCACGTTGATGGGGGAGGGTGGTTTGTGCGAGAAAAAAGGAGGTGAATATAAATGATATGGAAGTCTCTGCACTGCTAAATGATTTGGGATTGTCTGATTTGGTAAGGAACTGCTCACCTGTGCATGAGTTCGGCAAGGATTTGTTGAATCCCTACCATGGGCAGGGACTATGTTAGCCTCTGCTGACACCAGAGTGTTACTGATCTGTGGTCTCAAGAGCACCGAATGTAGCTGGGAAGAAACAGACAATATATAAGCAACCACATTGCTACCTCGTATAAGGAGTGCAGGGAAAGAAGTATAAAATGCAGTATTAGTGTGAAGGAAGGGTGCTGAAGCTGACCTTGCAAGATTAAGAAAGCCTTTAAAGAAGAAAAAATTTTTCTCAGATCTGGACGGTGGGAGTTAGGCAAAGGAGGTTAGCGCTGTGTGCGTGTGTGTGTGTGTGTGTGTGTGTGTGTGTGTGTGTGTGTGTGTGTGTTTTGAGGGGGTATCTGTAAAGGGGTAGACTTGTTCTGGGACCTGCAGATAACTCATTGTGAGTGATAGGCAGAGAAAATGTTAGCATGCAGGCCAGAGAAATCAGAAGGGGTTCAGGTCACGAAGCCCTGTAATGTTATATAAAAGACTTTGAACTTTACCCTAAGGTGATGGCTCCCACACTTTCTCATTTCAAGATGCTCTTACAGTCTCAGTGATTTTATTTCCCAAGGTCAGAGAAATACTAATAATTCTGTTTATTAAGTACGTAAGTACAAACAACTTAATGAAGTATTTACGTCCCCAAAAGTTTAGTAGCCATTTGGAAAATAATACATGTGAATCTAAGGAAAAACAATATCTTTATTTTATCCTTAAATAACCACAGTTACTACTGCTCAACCCTTGCAATTCGATACAGCCACCTTCCTTTCCGGTTCCTTGTTAATTTTTCTGCAGTTTTATAATTGTACCAACTGCCAAAAACCCACCTTAACAAAGATATGCTGTTATTGAAAGAAATGTAGTGTGTTTTCACGTTGAAACTGCGAACTACCTCAGGGTAGTAGTTTTTGTGATACCCAGTGAATATCAAGTATCCCTCACTTTGCTTAAACCTTAAAAATATCCCACTGTGCTCCTGTGGCTTGCTATGGTACTTTGCAGCATCTCAGCACACAATTTAGGAACCAGGTTCTAAGGACAATAGGGATTTAGAGGATTTTGCCCAGTGGCAAAGCATGTTCAGGTTGTCATCTTAGAAAGATCACTTCTGCTAAAATGGAGAGAATGCACTGATGGGGGAAAGTTGGGAGAGAGTGCAAAAATGTATGGCAAGAAAATAGAATGCTATGGCAGTGACCCACGTGAGAAAGGAGAGTATCTTGGAGTAAAGTAGCATTGATGGGGATTTGAGATATGTTTTTCTTAATTTTTTAAAATTTAAAATTATTATAGATTGGCAAGAAGTTGCAGAGACAGTATAGAGAGATCCCATGTACCCTTCACCCGGTTTCCCCCAAGAGTTACATCTTATATAACTGTAGTACAATATCAAAACCAGGACACTGAGATGGGTACACTGTGTGTGTATAGTCTATGCTATGTTATCGCATGTGTAGATTCATGTAACCACCACCACAATCAAGATACAGAACAGTTTCATCACCTCAAAGATTTCTCTAGTGCTATCTGCTTAGGGTCACAAGTCTCCTTTTTCCCTATCATCCCTAAGCCCTGGCAGCCACTAATTTGTTTCCCATCTCTGTAATTGCATCATTTCAAGAATGTCATATAAACAAAATCATAACTTGAGATACTTTAAGGAGACCAAAGACTCAGTATTTGCATGTGAATGTTGAAAGAGAGGGAAGACTCAAGTTGCAAAAGACTTAGCAAGGTCATAATTTAAGTGATGAATCACTTGATCTAGGTTAAATAGGAAAAAGAATGGGGGAACATTTTTAACTTGGTCAACTGGTGGGTGGTTTTACTTTTTATTAAGACAGGGAGCCTTGGAAGGCCAGGAGGGTTTTGGGGCATTGTTTGTGTCTGAAGATGTTGAGGCGGCTTTGGAAATGTTGAATTTAAACTACCTGGAACATCCAGTTAGAGACTTGGTAGGTAGTTGTTTTATAAATGGTTCTAACCCTCAAAAGAGAGTGCTTGGAAAAAAAAATACAGTCATCAGGTTACCAATGGTAATTGAAAACATCCCTTGGGAGTCTTCACTTATGGAAGAGCCTGTTTAACATGTGCAGAGAAAAACATTGAGAAGTTGAGGAATGGCCAGTAGAAAGGAGCAAAATCAGGGACAGTTGGTGCCATGGAAGCTAAAATAAATGAATATTTAAGAGAGAAGGTAATCTGATATATTACTCAAGGTAAGAACTGAAAGTAGTCTTTTATACTTAAAATCTTGACCTTGGCAAGAACTATTTAAATGGAATGTTGGGGGCAGAAGCCAGATTGCAGTGGGTTGAAAAATAAGGGAGAAGCAAGAGAGTAGATATATTTTTTTAAGAAGCGTGGCTCTGAAAGGCAGCAGGGATGTGAAATAAAAAGAAGGCTTTTTTGTTGTTTTTGTTTGGTTTTTAAGAGGGAAGGTGACGGTGAAGAGAGGGAGAGACTGGTGCTGAGGGGCAGAGGGGGGTTATTTTTGATGAGGCAATTCCTGAAGGGGAAGGGAGGGAAAGGGTAAGAGCTTAGATTGAGGTAAAAGAAGGGATGCCTTTAAGCTGAAATAGGAAGAAGGAAGGGAAAGAGGTGTGGGTGCAGACAGATCTGTTGATTTCACTCCTGGTGATTTGAAGGGACTTGCAATGGCTTCTGTTCTCTTTGTGAAGTAGGATGTGAAACCAGTTGCTGAGGAAGGGGGTACTTGGGAGTGCAAAAAAAGAAAAAAAAATGCAGTGTTATGAAATAGTTAATCTGAAGAATGGTAGAAAGATCTGATTAAGGAAATATAAAAGGATCACCAGGAAGAAGTTAGGGTTCTGACCATGTTTGTGATCACATTTTATAACAGTTGTAGTCTGTGCAGCTGGGATATTATTCTCCCAAAGAACTGAAAATTTGAGGTAAGATCATGGATAGTGGATGTGGGTTCAGACAGGGTGGGCTTTGCCAAGTGGATGAGATGGAAGGACAATTGGGTAAAGGAGTTACAGGTATGGGTCAAAGGTAAATATAGGGATGGATCATTGGATCTCAGTCAATCCAAAAGGAAGTGAAGAGAGTCGATAGCGGCTAAAGGGAAAGAAGATGGTCACGGGCCAAGCAGTCTTAAAGAGGTAGGGAGCAGGTGTTGTGATAGGCAAGTCGGAGACTAGAAGGTTTTAACATAATGCGTCAGAGTTAGAGGAACTTTGGGAGCTGACACGTTTGAGCAGTCATCATGGGGGGAAGTAGGATGCTGGAAGAGAGCAGGGGTGAAGATCATTGAGATAAAGTAGGTCAAGAGACTGAGAGGCTGAGGGTATTGGATGTTAGGGATAAAGACATGACTTGGGGTGAAGACATAGTTTGAAAATCAGATGCTGTTCAATTAACATGAGAGAATACCTCGGAATTTAGTTATTGAACACAAGGAAGAAATGAACGCAGAGGATGGGGTGGAGGAGAAAACCTGTAACAGAAGATTTGCATTCAATTCTTTGTCCCTTCTCCATTAGATCTTTGAATAATGTCTAGCCTCTCTGAGCCTCGATTTCCTCCTTCTTAAAGAGGAACTTACAATCTTTATGTCCCTGACAGAGATGTAGAGTGTGACAAAAGGGGAAGAGGAAGTAAATGTGCTTAGTAAACCCTGCACCTTCGTGTAAATGTGGGCCCTGTTGTTTCTGTTTACTGGCACCGGCAGATTGGCTTTGGGTTCCTTTAACTGCTCTGATGCAAGATTGTGCTTTGGTACCTAATCAGTGCATTGGAATAGCCCGATTTCAGAATATCATTCTAGGATAACAGAGTGAATGGCAGCTGTAGTATTGGAGACGGACTGTTACGTGTACTATCTTTTAGACGTCTCGAATAAATGCGCGAGTACAGTTGACCCAGACAAATTGACCGATGAAAGGATAACTTGTGCTTCAACATAATGAGTTCAATATTCTTTTGATTTCCAAAAAAAGCGCTGAGGCACTCAGGCCTGGGATGCTTGTCAGCAAAAGGGAAATGTAGATTGTATTGCATTTCCTTTAGACAGCACTGAGTTCTCACTAACAGCTTCGGCTCAGCCTGCTTTTAGTTTCTTTTTAGTTTTGATATTTAAATTTTTGGCCATGCTACGCAGCCTGCAGGATTTTAGTCCCCCAACCAGGGATCGAACCCATGCCCGCTGCAGTGGCAGCTTGGAGTCTTAACCACTGGACCACCAGGGAAGTCCCTCAACCTGCTTTTAAATTTAATAGTAGTAGTAGCAGCAGCAGTAGTAAGGGCAAGGGAAGGGACTACTAGGGAGCAGGGGCTTCTAAAGACAGAATGTTCAGGAAGGGGCACCTCCTTACCATGTAACTCTCCCACCCTTGCTGTTTCAAGTTGAGCTGAAGTGAATAAGATAGTGGGAAGAATTCCAAAACAGAATCCAGTTGGAGTTCATTCCAGAACCAAGGCAATGTTGAAAAACAAAGCACATACAAAATGGAACTAGTGAACTAGTGTGACGTGATACTGAATATATTAATAGCTGAATAACCTAACAACCTTAATAAGTAATTTGATCCTCACAGCAATTCCATGTGACAGCTACTACCTTTCATCCCACGTTACAGATGAGGAAATGGAGGCTCACAGAAGTATTTAGCCCAAGGTCACACAGTTGGGAAGTCGCATAACTGTGATGCAAACCCAGACAATCTGATTCCAGACTCTGTGCTTGTAACCCCTGGCTCTACAGAGTGCTAGGCGGGGTGAAGTGACAGCAGCCCTGGGACTCAAGGAGCCTGTGTCCTACTCCATTGTTGACATTGAATCACCTTGTGACTGGAGCAAATTTTCCTTTTCTAATACTCCACAATTTCATTTCTCCTCCTTCTTCATGTCCTTTTTTTCTTTCCTTTTCCCATTCTTCTTTTTCCTGTTGAAATATACCTTCCCTATGTAATGCTTTAAAAGTCATAAGACACTTTCCCATAACAAGTGAGTAGTAATATCCCATTTTAAAGATGAGGTAGGCAAAACTTGGAGCAGCTAACTAGTTTGTCTAGTGTGATATACCTGGTAAATGATGGGACACTGACTTGCTTCTGAGCCTCCGACACATCTTTCAATGCTCATTTTAACTGTCCCACAGCTCCCTTTTTTAAAAAATTAATTTATTTTTGGCTGCGTTGAGTCTTCGTTGCTGTGCGCGGGCTTTCTCTAGTTGCGGCGAGCGGGGGCTTCTCATTGCGGTGGCTTCTCTTGTTGCAAAGCATGGGCTCTAGGCCCGCGGGCTTCAGTAGTTGTTGCACGCCGGCTCAGTAGTTGTGGTGCACAGGCTTAGTTGCCCCGCGGCATGTGGGATCTTCCCACACCAGGGCTCGAACCTGTGTCCCCTGAATTGGCAGGCGGATTCTTAACCACTGCGCCACCAGGGAAGTCCGCCCACAGCTCCTTTTTGTTTGATAAGCCCCTTCTTATCACTGGGACTCAGTTTAGGAACATCATTCCTGTTGATGGCAATACTTTTGAAGAGAGAATGGAGAAGATTTTTGCAAACATGCAGTACTCCATCTTATACATGCATAAGGATTCCAGAGGTGATATTTGAAAGGAGAAATGGAGTATATGCAGTTCTTACATGGTGTGGTTCCGTGGGTCCCTCGGCTTCTTAAAGATTCCAGAAAATTAACTCTCATGGAGTATTATTTCCTGACTCTGGGAACAAAGTACTTTTTAAAGATTGTTTTCTTAAAATGAGCAGATTGATGCGGTATCATTAAAAAACAACCAACTCACCACACTTCAGTGTAGAGATCCTTTTGTCTTCTGCTGATGGAGGATGGTAGAGAGAAGAGACATAGCTGTACCTATTATGCTGTTCTATTTCAGTCTACTCTATAATTCACTTCCTTTTTTTGGATCTTATTCTTTTGCTAAGTACCACCCACCTACTTCTGGGAGACAAGACCAGGTGAAAGACATCTTCAGATGTCTCAACTTCCTCATCTGCTTGTCACTCACTGGCTGCTGGATTTTCAGTACTAACTTGGAAGCCTGTCTCTCAAAGAAAACTAGAGAAAGTGGCCCCTGACACTGGACAAATATCTGTTATGTGCAGGAAGCTTGTGAACTTATGCCTACAGAGGCTGCACTGGGGATCAGAAGTTCCTCATGGGTTAGCACCAGAGAGAGAATTAGTAGTGGTTACTAGAGGACAATCTTGCAGTTGAGAAGTTTCTAATGGTCAGAGTTGCTAGAAGATGGGAGGGACTACCTTGATAGAACTGAGGGGGCAGTCACTCTCCATCACCAAAGCGATCCTACTTAGCATAGTCTGACCTAAAGAGAGTGTAAACACAGGTGGCACATTGGCTTCAGCGACCTTTGATACCCTTGGCAACCCAAGGTTGCATAATTACACCTACAAGGAATGCTTTCCTGACATTGGCCTGTCTGGAGAGAGCACTTTTTCTGATTTTCATGTGGAGTCTGTTGCATGAATGGAGGGGCTGAGTGTCTGATCAACAGGCTAGGGGACACCCCTACTGTGTTATGGCTCTTTCCCCTAAGCCGCTCCTCTTCCAGATGTCAATCAACTGCTGCTTTTCCTTCCACTCCTCCTGGGTAATCACACTCACTCCCCTGTCTTCCATTATCCTCCATTCCGGCAACTCCAAAATATCTGTTTTCAGCTTTCATCTCTGCTCCGGACTCAAAAATCCTTTCACGCAGCTGCCAAATGGACATTTCCATTGGATTTTTTCATGAAATCTCAGAATCCTTACTTTTCTCCTTCTTTACCAATCTACTTCTCTTCCTGTGTTCTCTGTCTCAGATAATGGCACCAGCATCAGTCAGAGGTCCCAGTGAGAAGGAAGGTTGGACAGTATTCTCGAGTCATTTCTCTTTCTTATCCAGTAATAGTAATAGTAAAAATAAGAAAACAATAATAATATTATAGTAACTGCTAATATTTGAGTGCTTACCATGTTTCAGATTCTGTGTTATCATGGATGATAGCATGTAATCCTTCTACTACCCTATGACTATTGCCTCATATCATAAATGGGGGAAATTAGTAACTTGCCCAAGGTTACAGTTAGTAGGTGGACAGGCTAGGATTCAGGACTCCAGAATCTGTGTTCTTAATCTCCTTGATATACTACTTTCATATCTAATTACTCACCATTCTCCCTCTCTCTCAACTTGTATATGTCTTCCAATTCGTGTACTTTTTCCCTATTTGAGCTTCCTTTTTTTCTATCTTATTTTCTATGTTCATTTACATATTATAAACAAGAACTATTATGTAATGTTCACTGTTATACTATTATAGACATTTTAAAAGATATGAAGGAATAAATAAGAACAGTTAAATTTAAAAAAAATTTATTTTCATTGTTACTTAACAGTGTATTATTAGCAACTGTGGATAGATGGAAACTTCAATGTCAAATAGTCTTTTTAATTATTTTAAATTTGGGGAAGGAACTTGACAGACATGATAGCTTCATTATGATTTTTTTACTTTGTGCCATGATTGTTGAAGTACTTTCCCCAACGATAGGAGAAATATCAGCTCTGCCATTTTCTTTTGCTTGTGCTATTGGTCTTATCTTCAGTTGGTAATTTCTTTGCAGGAAACTTTCAAAGCTAACTGTCCATTTTAGGAGTGTTGGCTTAGTTAATACTGAGTAAAGAATTCACAGATCCCACTTGACCATGCACAGGTAAACTGCAATAGCTTGCAATGAGCTGAAAACAGAAAGATGAGCCAAGGTGTCACTGCCCAGCCCTCTTGGTCAGATATGTAAGAAGAGCCTCTGAGATCTGTCTTTTCCAATATCAGATACTTACGTGTAGACCCATGGTATCTGGGATGATTCATTTCAAGTTAAATTTTGTGTATGGTGTGAGGTAAGGGGTTAATGTTTATTTTTTCCCAATATAAATACCCATTTTTTTCCATTTCTATTTGCTGAAAATACATTTCTTTTCCCATTAAATGGCACTGACATCTTTCTTAAAAATCAGTTGACCAGAAACTAACAAAACATTGTAAATCAACTATACTCCAATAAAAAATTAATTTAAAATTTTTAAAAAAATCAATTGACCATTTCTGTGTGAACGCTGTATTATATTCCTTACACTAATATTACACTTTACCAATTACTGGTTGGAATTTTGATTGGGACTTTGTTGAATCTATATATAAATTTGGAGAGTACTGGCATCTTAACAACATCAAGTCTTCTAACTTATGAACATGGTTTATTGCTCCATTTATTTAGATATTTAACTTTATTCAGTAATAAATTGCAGTTACCAGTGTGCAAGTATTGTGCATAATACTTCATTAAGTGTGTCTCTTAGTATTTCATGTTTTTGAAAGATATTGCAAGTTAAAATCTAATTTTTATTTTACTTTTAAATATTTTTGTTGCTGTGTTAGAAATATAATTGAACTTTGCATATTGTTTTCTCCTTTCCACCTTCGCTGATTACTTATGGTAGCTTTTTTGTAGATTCCTCAGGTTTTTCTACATACACTATCACATCATCTGTGAAGAGTGTTACTTCTTTTCCAATCTGTGTGCCCTTTATTTCTTTGTCTTGCCTTATTGTACTGGCAAGAACCTCTGGTAAAATGTTGAGTAGAAGCGTTGAAAATGTAAATCCTTGCCTTGTTACTGATTTAGAGAAGGAAAATATTTAATCTGTGGGTTTTTTTTTTTTTTTTTTTTTTTTTGCGGTATCTCACTGTTGTGGCCTCTCCCGTTGCGGAGCACAGGCTCCGGACACGCAGGCTCGGCGGCCATGGCTCACGGGCCCAGCTGCTCCGCGGCATGTGGGATCCTCCCAGACCAGGGCATGAACCCGTGTCCCCTGCATCGGCAGGCGGACTCTCAACCAGTGCGCCACCAGGGAAGCCCCCAGCTGTGGGGTTTTTAATTGAGGCCTTTGTTTTTATCATGCTTGCGCTTTACCTGCTTCATGTAAGTTAATGTTTTTAACCAAGTTAGGGGAGTTTTCAGCTATTACTTCACTAGATATTTTTCTTCCCTACTGTTTCTCTTATTTTCTTTTGGGACTCTTGTTACATATGTGTTGGACTGCTTGTTATCAGTCATGTCTCTAAGGTGCAGTTCATTTTCTTCAGTCTTTTTTCTCTCTATTCATTTGGGTGTATAATTTCTTATGCTCTATCTTCAAATTTACTGGGGTTTTTTACTCTCTCAATTATGCTGTTGATCCTGTGTTATGAACTTTAAAATGTTAATTGTTATGTTTTTCTCCTCCAGAATTTTTCATTTTTATATATAGTTTCCACTCATCTGTTGTGTTTTCCTGTTTATTCATGTTTTCTTATTTCCTTTAATATATATACTTAATATATATTTAATTTATATATATATATATTATATATAGTATTTTGAACATATTTATAGCAGCTGTTTTGTAGTTTTTGTCTGGTAAATCCAACATCAGAGTTTATTTGAAGTCAGTTTCTATTGTCTGCCTTTTTTTCCTTTTTTCTTTGCAAGTATAGTAATTTTTGGTTGAAAACTGGACATTGTAAATGATATGACACAGTGTCTTGCCGCTGTCTTAGTATGCACTTAACTTGTCTGAACTTATTGCTGCTAAATTTGTCTCAGCCATAGGATGCAGGCACTGATATCTCTACTTTGTTTTCATGACTTCCAGCTGCTGCTTTTTCAGCTTGGCCCATGCAGGTCTTTTCTGTGCCTATGCAATTTTGTGGTCAGCCAAACATTTGGGGAGAGAGTATAATTCAATTTCGAGTATCTCTTTCTTTGGTTTTCTTATGTCTAAAGATTCCCCCTACCCCTTTAACTTTCAGCTAACCTTCCTACCTTGAGTTTTGTCTTCTAAAACTTCAATCTCATAACGATTCAACCTTTGGCACCCAAAGTATGCACGTTTAGAGTATGCAGTCAGGTTTTTTGTTGTAGTTGTTTTTATTTTGTTTTGTTTTTGTTTTTGTTTTCTGGCTGTGCCGTGGGGCTTGCAGGATCTTAGTTCTCTGACCAGGGATCGAACCCAGGCCCTCATCAGTGAAAGCACAGAGTCCTAATCACTGCACCGCCAGGGAATTCCCTGCACTCAGTTTTTTTAAAGTAGCAAACACAGAGCTTTTTTCCTATGCAGTTCTATAGCTGATGGGTAGATTTTTTTCTTTCCTCTGCCTTCTCTTTGGGTAGGAAACTTCTCCGAGTTTCTCCTACCCATATGTAGTTTAGCCACCAGCAAGTGATTTGGGCAGAGTTTTTTTTTTGTTTTTTTTTTTTTTTTGCTGTACACGAGTGTCTCACTGTTGTGGCCTCTCCTGTTGCGGAGCACAGGCTCCGGACGCGCAGGCTTAGTGGCCACGGCTCATGGGCCCAGCCGCTCTGCGGCATGTGGAATCTTCCCGGACCGGGGCTCGAACCCGTGTCCCCTGCATCGGCAGGCGGACTCTCAACCACTGCGCCACCAGGGAAGCCCTGGGCAGAGTTTTTAACTCAGGAATTTAGTTTTCACTCTTTTTGCAGTTCTCCTGCTACCAAGACTCTCCCTTATGATTTTCTTCTGTTCTTCTATTCCTGACCTCTGTTGTATGCTGCTCCAAGCCTGTGAGGTTGTAGATTTCCACCACTGTTTATTGCCTTGGGGTTGGGAAGCACCCTCAGGCTGGAAAGCTATAGACTTGTCATTCTTACATTTTTCAGCTGTAGTTTTTCATGGTTAAAGTCTCCTTTGGTCTCTTTCTGCTTTGGGGTGCTTTTCATTATTTTTAAATTGTTGTTGTTGTTGTTTTTCTTTTAAAACTTACCTGGATTTTATAATTGTTCTGATACCTTTACCAGAAGATCGCGTTTTACTTGTTAAAGATCACTGTAGGATTGACCAGTAGGGGACACTAGAATGCAAAGCTTGGACCCATAAAGAGGCTATCAGAATTCCCCAGGCAAGAGATAGTAACAGATTGTAATGGAGTTTGTGAGAAATCATCCAGTTCAGGAGGTTGAAGATGGAAGGATTGTGCCAAGCCACGTGGTCAGTCAAGGATGGAAAACACCGTAGTCTTCTGAGTCATGTCAGTGAGTTATTGGCCAATGCATGGGTTCTCCTAGGTGTCTAAGCTGATGAGAACTTAGAATGAGTAACTGTTGGGCTCCTCAGCCCTCTTCAGACATTATCTGTAGTGGTTGGGGCTCTGGATGAGGTTAAATCCCTAAGGAGGTTTCTCAGCCAGCTTAATGGAGGATCTGAGATGTGTCTCTTCTCACTCTCCACATATCAAATGGGTCATCAAACACTACTGTTTCTGATTTATCCTTTCTGCCCTCTTATTTCCATTCCCTAATACACACCATCAGCTTCTCTCAATCCCGTAATTGAGGTTGTCTCCTAATTAGATCTCTCCCTTACAGAGAACAGCCAGACATAACTGATTTCCTAAAATAAAAATCAGACCATACTTTTTCCTCTTCTCTATCTTCAATGGCTTCCAGTACTCACAGATTTAAAATCCAGATATGTTAACTTCTTTTTCCAGTTTTTTCCTTACTATGTATTTCTTCACAAGGGCAAAGCCACACCCAATTATTTATCAGTCCCTGCATTTCATCCACAGGGCCCTGCCTCTGTGCTTCTTCTCATCCTGGTCTTTTGCTCTCTCTCCTTCCTCTCCGTCGTCTGCCTTTTGAAACTATGTTCAGACTTCAGGATTTTGTTTCAATGACACCTCCTCTTTGATGCATTCACCTCTTTTCATTGATTCAAATATTTTTTATTGAGCACTTACTGGGTGCCAGGCACTGTCTTATATCCTGAGGCTATGAGATTGAGTAAGAAGCCTTTCCCACCCCTTACTGAAGATATCACCAACAAATGGTGTGATCCTGTTAAGATTTACCAGTTTTCTCCTCCAAACCTATTACTCCCAGCCTTTGTTTCACCCTTGACGCATAACACATAGTAGGCATTCATTGGATGTTGCTTAATTCAATGACTGCTGAAAGACATCCTTTTGCTTTCTATATTGTGTTTCTGCCACTCTTCCCCACTTTTTCTCATTACAAGGAGTCTATGGGTTGTTGAAGTCAAGGCCCAAGTTCTAGTCATGCATTCTGTCTCCAAAGCATTCAGCGCTATATTTTGCATGCATCAGGTCACCAGTTTATGTCTGAGATACAGCAAAGTTACTCCCAAAAAAGGGAAGAAAAAGGACTGAGTGGTGACTGTTGCCTCATATATCTGGGCTCCAAGAGTCACGTACTGACAGCATCATTCACAGTGAATTATTTACAGAAAGTGACTATGAGGTTGAAGTCATTTGTCCTCCTGAAATGAGTCTCTTCAGGGGAGATGAGAAGAAAAAAGGATGGTAGGAAGAAGTCCTTGCATGCAAATAGAACAGACATTTAACAACTACCCCTACCATCTGTTCTGTGTATGGATATGTGATATATAAATCTTGGTCCAAAGACAAGACGTGCTTTTACTTGGCCTATAGTGAGTTTTTAAACAGAAGTTTGGGCCTTTGTCTTTAAAAATAAATAAACAAACAAATAAGGAAGATTTCAGAGAAAAATCCAAATATCTGTTTTTTTCTTGAAACATAGATAAGTCTGGTAAACTTTTGTCACCATTTGTATAGATCAACAGTGGGCTGGAACTGTGTGTGTCACAGCTGCTGTCGTCAGACGTGGATGCTGTTCAAACATCACCACTAAGACATTACTTCCATGACCCTGGAAACCTTTGAGATCTTGATTCCCTAGGTCATTTATATTGCCTTATTTATATGCCTGTTTCTCTGATCTGCAGGGAAAAAATTCAGTGTAGAAGGCTCAGTGTTCTGATGCATGTCACCAGTCAGATTATCGTACCTACTCCACCATAAAGATGTGACTATTCCGTTTCTACTGTGAGGTGTATGTGGTTCAGAGAAGTTAATGAATTTGCCCCAGGTAACACAGACAATGATGAGAAGAGCTGGGGTTCAAATTGAGAGTCATCTACTCCCAGAAGACTATGTGGAACAAAAGTAAAAAATGTGAGCTGTCTCTGAGTAGGGATAATGAGGAAACTCCATCTTGCAATGATGTATTAAGGATGCTATTCAAGAACTGTTCCTTGGAACCGGGTCTCTCTTATGATGGAATACTCTCAAAAGGGAGCGCTTAAAGCACCTTGTGAATTATTTAAAACTAAAGTGCTCTGTACCCCTGTAAATGAGCATTTAGAATAATCCAAGATGGGGTCCTCAGAGAGGAGAGAGAAATCAGATGAGATTTGCAAGGTAGGTTTTTTTCCCCCCATCTCAGTGTTCTCACTGCCTTCAATTTCCTCAAGGTGAAATCAACCAGACTATTTAGCTATTTGGAAAAAAAAAAAAAATACAGGCAACCACATGGTAGTACAGTTCAAGTGTTCAAAGAATCTTTAGGCCTAGAAAAGGGTTTGAAAATCTATCTAGCACTTGCTTCTCATTTTCTATTGAATAAACTGACGTAAGAATGATTAGTTGACTTGGTCAAAATTATGCATGTATTAATGATGGACAGAAGGCTAGAATTCCCTGCCCAGTGAGTTTCCCTTGTCCTCTTGTATGTGGCTTCTTGTAGCATGTATGACTGTCTCTGATCCTTCAAAATACCAAATGGCACTCTTTTGGCATTTAAAATCAGAGCCTTGTATTGTCAATTATCTTGTCTACCCAGCTACATCAAAAGTTCATATATGCAAAGGCTGTACCCTTTATTCTTTGTATTTCCAGTACATAGTAGGTGCACATTAAATTTGTTGCTCTTTGTTAAAAATGATGATGGTGATGACACTCTTGGTGTCTTCAGCTCTGCAGAGGGTATATAATTTATGGTGAAAAAAGTTGCTGATGTTGGCGGTGACAAAGATCAATGAGAACAATTCTGTTGGTGATAACAGTCTCTCCAGTTGGTGCCAATGCTGATGTTTTAATGATAACAAAGATATAGGGATGATGATTTTGAAGGTGCTGCTAATTGGAGGAGGAGGAGGAGAAGTATTACTCTGTTTCTAGTTTGCTCACCTTTTGCCGAAAGATGATGGATAGGAGAGGAGGAAAAGTAAAGAGAGAGAGGATGGATAAATAGAAAGAAACTAAGAAGGGCGAGGTATAAAAAGAGTCTAGGAGCCAAAAGTCTGAACTTGAAGTTTCCTGGGAGGTATTAATCCCCAAGTACAAAACTTTGGCAGGCAGATGAGTAATTAGACACAGAAAGCTCTAAATTTAGAGTCAGAAAGCTCTAAATTGAAATTGTACCTCTTCCACTTAGCTGTGTGGACCTTGGGTAAACCATTCAACTTCTGTGAGCTTCAGTGCTCCCCTGTCTATAAAATGGGGACATTCTGATTTACCTTTTCCAGCTGGTGAGGGTTAAATGCAGGTAAGTGCTTAAAGCCAAATTCCTCAGTTCCTGACACGTGCATGCACTTCCCTCATTTGCTGGATTCCCTTTGTGGTCCCTGATCTATTTTGAACATGCAGATCCGTTCAGCACCAGTCCCATGAAGACCAAGACAGCCTTTCTCACTGGTTTGTACCGTGTCCTGATTTCACTGATTCTCTAGAACTTTTTTTTCCCCCATGCCTGCGAGAACTTGATTAGTATGCGAAGGAGTGGCCGGTACACTCCACACTGCAGCTGGAGCCCAGCGCAGAGCAGAAGGCCTTGGGAAATGGGCAATGCATTTCTCAATGGCAGGTGAAATGAACCTGGAACAAGCTAAGCTTTGCTTGTTTCAAACACTCTGTCATAAATTAACGTAAAGATGCTCTTTTCCTCACCAGCCAGAGGACGGGAGCGTTTCAGTAGGCAATTAATCTTGGCTGATCTATATTAAATATTTATCTGCTGAAATGAGCCCAGTATTGTAGTGGTATTTTTCATTATAGGACTTTATCATTTCCAAAGAGATTTCCATGTGCCGGCTCCCTTGTACATATTAAACCCAAATTTCCTGTGGAATGACACATCTTTCTTGGCGGCAACCTTTTCTCTCTGTAACAAGCTACGGATATGTTGGAATTTACAGGGTGATAAACACTTTTATTGAGAAGGAGGGGGAGGAACAATCCAGTATTTGCTTTCCTAATAAAAACCCAGGGACAGAGGATGTGGAAATTGGTGCCTGTTTTTCAGCAGCATCTGGTGAGGGGGCAAGAGTTTGAGATCTGCTCTGGGGAAAGGGGGAGGGAAAGTGTGGCTTTGGTAATCAGCATTACAGTTCCTTGCATTTGAATTGTGTCTTTTACGTTCATTTCCATGATCTCATTTGATCCTCACAAACAAACCCAAGAAAAAAGGATGAGTATCTCCATTTTAGAAAGGAGGCTCCAAAGGTTAAATGTTTTTGTCAGACAGAGGTGAGCTGGGACTGGAACTCTGATCAGATGACGGCTGAGTTCAAGACCCTTGCCTGTCCCACACTGCCTCCCACAGGGAGAGAAGGAAAGTGCAGCTTCTTTAGCCATTGGCTCTGAATATGAAATTTGATATTCAAGTGTCTGGGTAGCTGGCGATTCGTTAAACCTGATGGTCAGCCTAGGTCTAAGCCTTGCCTCTAGAAAGCAAGGGCATTTCCAAGGGTAATTAAAAGACAAAGAAGATAGATGCAAAATGAGCGAGTGGAAGCGTCAAGAAAGGGAAGGGAAGGAGCGAAAGACGAGATCTGGTGGCAGACTTTGAAAATGTTAAGGCGCATTCAGAGCAGCTCAAGATCCTATGTAACGTACCCTCTGGATTCAGTAGGTGTGGAGTGGGACCTGGGACTGTGAATTCCTAGCAAGCTCCCAGATGTCACTGATGCTGTTGATCCAGGGACTACAGTTTAAGCAGCAAGGTGGTAAGGAACAGCCTAAGGGGGGACCAGGAGGGCTGATAGCATCACGTGTCTGTGTAGCCCTTGACAACTAGGAAAGGGATTTTTAATTTCACCCCCCCCCCTTTTTTTTTTTTTGTGGTACGCGGGCCTCTCACTGTTGTGGCCTCTCCCGTTGCGGAGCACAGGCTCCGGACGCGCAGGCTCAGCGGCCATGGCTCACGGGCCCAGCCGCTCCGCGGCATGTGGGATCTTCCCGGACCGGGGCACGAACCCGTGTCCCCTGCATCGGCAGGCGGACTCTCAACCACTGCGCCACCAGGGAAGCCCTCACCCCCCTTTTCTTAATCCTTAGAGCTAAGCTTGTGTCCCTGAAAGTAGCAGGTACCTTTGTAATTTTTTGATTCAGTGATTCTCAAACTTAAACCTACATCATAATCACCTGGTGGGCTTGCTGAGATTGCTGGACCCCACTCAGAGTTTGTGAGTCAGTAGGTGTGAGATAGGGTCAAGAATTTTGCGTTTCTAGCAGATTCCCAGGTGATGCTGCCGGTCCGTCCAGGGACTTTGAGGACGATTGTTTGAACCTCTTCATTTTAGGAAACGTCACAGGAGGCCCAGAGAGACGAAATGACTTCATTTTCAGGTATAGAACTGCTGAGGGGCAGATTTAGGCCCAAATCTCTGTTAACCTCTAGTTCAGTTCCTTTTCTACTTCTCCATAGCTCTGCATCATGGGTCAGGTCCTAGCATCAGTTTCTGTCCTGACAAAGGTTTAAGAGGAATCTAAGAAGTGGTGGTGAGTGAGGGTGATGCCTTGGGCAGTTGTGATTAATATACTATTAAAGAGAAAAGACCGTGCCTTCTCGCCAGGGGCAGAGAGCTTTTGTGTCTGTGGTGCACACGGAAACACACAACCTGAGAGTTGACATCTGTCACGTCGCTCTCTCCCCTGTGCTCTCCCTCTCACTCAACATTAAAAAAAAAAATTTCTGGACAAATTTAAATTTGGGGGTTTTGAAAATAAAAAAGCAGCATTCTTGTTCCTCACTTCCCTTTCGTAATCCCTTCCTCTTTCTTCCTGGTGTTGCTAAATATTGAATTTTTAAAAGGCTTTTCTGTAACAGTGAGTGGAGATGGGCTTATTCTTCATTGCATCCTTTCTTTGGTTTCTTCCTTTTTCTTTTGTTCCCCACTTTTCTTCTTCTTCCTCATTACTTTTCTGTTCTTCCCCCTCTCTCTGTATCCTTCCTTCCCTCCATTCCTCCTTTCCTGGAATCACTGGATGTCAAAAGAGACCCTCAATCATCAAGACCAAGTTGCTTGTCTCTCAGGTGGAAAACCAAGGTCCAGAGCGCCTCAACCCTGTGTTGCTGGGTCTTATAGGAGGGGCTGTGGCCAGCGTCTGGGCACTGCTAACTGCAGGGCCACGCTGGACCCAAGTGTCATGGTGCCTCCTCTCGGGAGTGAATTTCAACCACTTTCCATCTCAACACTGCCCTCGAGTTTAGCACTCTATTCAGCAGCAGTGTCTCTGCTATGCATAATAATTCTCAGGCAAGGGATGGGGCGGGAAGGAGGCAAGGGAGCAAAAGGCTTTGACCAAACTCTTCAAACCCTTAGAGGATGTGGAGAAGCCAACACTTCCAGACCTGACTGATAGAAGCTTAAATCTGTACTCTTGAGAATTCAGTATGTCTATGCCCTATGGCTCTGTAATTCCACTTTAGCAATCATCTTCAAGAAATACAGTGTGTAGAGAGGTGCATTTCAATGGCGTTTTCTGCAGCACTGTTTGTACTAGCCAAAAAAGAACCAAAAAATGGAAACAACCTTAATATCTATCAATAAGGATTGGTCAAATAAATTAGGGAACATCCTTATAATACCACAAAGCCACTAAAAGGAATGGAGGCAATCTTTGTGTACTCATCTGGAAAAAAAATGATATATCATCACGTGAAAAATAAAGCAAGTTGCAGATACTCACATGACCCAATTTTTGCCTTAAAAAATTTTTATGTGTCTATAGGCAGTGATGCTAGATTTATATTAGCATAAGTAAAAGAAATAAAAGTACAAAGATATATAGTAAACTAGTAGAACAATGAGTGATTTTAATATTTTTCAAAAAGGAATGCCCCTCCCCCAGTCTTCATACTCCCTGTTAATGGTGATTTATTCCCACATGGTCATAGAAAATCCCATTCATCCTTAATCTCCCTTTCTCTCTCTGTATCTCTCTGTTTCTCCCTGCCTCTTCCTTCCTTCCTTTTCTCCTCATACACACTGCTTAAGTGAGTTCTGAATGCTTACATCAACACTAAAAGACCTGCAGAGGAAGAATGCTCCTTTCCTGGTAGTTCTTCCACAAAGGCAGGCTGATGGATTGCAGATTACAACCAGCTCCAACTTTCTGTCCCAAATGACAAATGAAGAGCTCTTAAAAACAGAATAAAACATCCCATATGAGGAGAAGTATCTCTGCCAGGCCAGGCATGAAAGGCAGTGAGCAATGAGAATTGTATGTAATTCCTGACCTATCGGTAGCCTGTCTCATTTCTACACTCAGGGAACCAGTGTAAGCAGTGCTGGCTGGGTTCCTTGGCTTGGCACTCAAGGTCTCTCCATCATCCATCCCCAAACCACAATTTATCCCCATCACCTCCCTTTTCTGTACCTTTGTGCTGGTGGCTCTGAGTGTGTCCCCATTTCTTAGACACACATTCTGTGGCTTTACTTATGTTTCTGCCATCAATTAAACTCCTAAGCAGTCTTCAAGACCTGACTGAACACTTCCCCCTCTGAAAAATCTTCTTTCATACATCGCTGCTCTTTCAGAATTAATCAACCTTCACTTACTCTGTTATTGGAAGAGTTATTAGATGTTGCATTGTACTACACTCAGTTAGGACCAATACTTTACGCCAGATTGCCCTTGAAGACAGGAATCATGTCTCCTTGGTCTCCTAAGTTTCTCCTCATACATAGTAGATGTTCAATAAATGACATAAAGAAGGACTGGGGTGAGGGAGTGATTAGGCAATAAATTGAGTAGTGAAATTCCTGATTCAGTTAGGCTTCCTAAATGATTACTATTAAATCTCAATTGGGCTTAATTCCACTGCATCTCAAAGATGAGATATTTTACTCATGTTCTCATGATCTAAAACACTGCATCCTTCCCCTCTCTTGCTCTGTTCAACACTTGCCTGGGTCCCAAGAAGTCTCTCCCGAGATCATCTACCATTTTCCTTATGTTGGACATTTTATTTTACTGCCATCTTTTCAAAATTATATCCAAAGCTGCCAGGATCCTCTTTGTGCACATAAAACGTTTCTTCTTTTGAATTATTTCCTTAGGATAGATTCCCAGTAGAAGGATTATTAGGTCAAAGCATATGAACATTCTTATAAGCCTCATTTATTTTGACCCCAGTAATTCAGAATTTGTGCTGATTTGAGCAGGTAGCGAGCTTTCTTTTTTTTTTTTTTTTTGGTTTATTTATTCCTCCCTTCCCACTCATGTTTTTGATTTTTTGTTTTTTTTAAGAAGATGTTGGGGGTAGGAGTTTATTAATGAATTTATTTTTGCTGTGTTGGGTCTTCGTTTCTGTGCAAGGGTTTTCTCTAGTTGTGGCGAGCGGGGGCCACTCTTCATTGCGGTGCGCAGGCCTCTCACTATCGCAGCCTCTCTTGTTGCGGAGCACAGGCTGCAGACGCGCAAGCTCAGTAGTTGTGGCTAACGGGCCTAGTTGCTCTGCGGCATGTGGGATCCTGCCAGACCAGGGCTCAAACCTGTGCCCCCTGCATTAGCAGGCAGATTCTCAACGACTGCAACACCAAGGAAGCCCCTGTTTTTTTTTTTTAACATCTTTATTGGAGTATAATTGCTTTACAATGGTGTGTTAGTTTCTGCCTTACAACAAAGTGAATGAGTTATACATATACATATGTTCCCATATCTCTTCCCTCTTGCGTCTCCCTCCCTCCCACCCTTCCTATCCCACCCCTCTAGGTGGTCACACCACCAAGCTGATCTCCCTGTGCCATGCGGCTGCTTCCCACTAGCTATCCACCCTACGTTTGGTAGTGTATATATGTCCATGCCACTCTCTCACTTTGTCACACCTTACCCTTCCCCCTCCCCATATCCTCAAGTCCATGCTCTAGTAGGTCTGTGTCTTTATTCCCATCCTACCCCTAGGCTCTTCATGACATTTTTTTTTTCTTAGATTCCATATATATGTGTTAGCATACGGTATTTGTTTTTCTCTTTCTGACTTACTTCACTCTGTATGACAGACTCTAGGTCCATCCACCTCCCTACAAATAACTCAATTTCATTTCTTTTTATGGCTGAGTAATATTCCACTGTATATATGTGCCACAACTTCTTTATCCATTCATCTGTCGATGGACACTTAGGTTGCTTCCATGTCCTAGCTATTGTAAATAGAGCTGCAATGAACATTTTGGTACATGACTCTTTTTGAATTATGGTTTTCTCAGGGTATATGCCCAGTAGTGGGATTGCTGGGTCGTATGGTAATTCTATTTTTAGTTTTTTAAGGAACCTCCATACTGTTCTCCATAGTGGTTGTATCAATTTACATTCCTACCAACAGTACAAAAGGGTTCCCTTTTCTCCACACCCTCTCCAGCTAACGACCTAAATGTAAGGCCAGACACTATCAAACTCTTAGAGGAAAACACAGGCAGAACACTCCATGACAAAAATCACAGGAAGATCCTTTTTGACCCACCTCCTAGAGAAATGGAAATAAAAACAAAAATCAACAAATGGGACCTAATGAAACTTAAAAGCTTTTGCACAGCAAAGGAAACCATAAACAAGACCAAAAGACAACCCTCAGAATGGGAGAAAATATTTGCAAATGAAGCAACTGACAAAGGATTAATCTCCAAAATTTACAAGCAGCTCAATAACAAAAAAACAAACAACCGAATCCAAAAATGGGGGGAAGACCTAAGCAGACATTTCTCCAAAGAAGATACACAGATTGCCAGCTTTCTTTCATTGACTTGTTGAAAGGAAATTCGCTAACTAATAAATTGGCACGAACACCATTTCCAGAGTGCTGTTGACAGTCTTCCATGCAAACATTTTAAGCATTTTTAGAGGCATCATTTTCTTGTATACAGAATTGCTATGTTAATTATAATTTATTCTCATCGGTTCATTAGCACAGGTTTCAATGATCAACACTTGTTTAACTAATTTCCACCTTTTTCTGCACAATTGATGTGAATGCGGCATTGGTTACCTGTGAAGAGTCCCCCACTAGTTTCATGTGATACATATGTGTTAATCACCTATTACTTGCTGCGTGCTATTTTAGGTGCTGAAGACAATATATACGACACAAGACCCTTCTCTCTAGACTTTCAAGTCTCATAAGACGCAGGCAGCCCCTTGGGGGGCACCCTGCACAGCCAGGGGCCAGGGCAGAATTGCAGTGGTTTAATCATAGAGCTGAGTTCAGTTTCAAAGGAGTGGGAGTTTACCAACCCAAGACTTTAAATAAGGACAGGTGTTCTAGTTACTATATGTACTAAATGGTATTGGGTTGTTGTCAAATATAAAATTACTCAGCCTTTTCATTAAGGCAGACTGAACTTTCCCCAAGTAGCCTGAAGTTGTTGCTTTATTTCTCTTCTCTACAAAGAACATTGGAGAGTACCTAAGAAGATCAGAGATAAGCTTGGCTCTGTTATTGATTCGCTTTGAGCCCTAGCAAATCAGTGTATGTATCTGAACCTCAGTTGTCTCATCAATGAAATGGAAATAAAGAGTTATATCTTTTTCCTTATTTGGGGTGTTATGAGTATATAAAAGTCAACTGACAGAAAAATGCTTTCAATTAAAAAAAAAAAGGGAGGTGGATGAATTTGTCTTATTTACTCAGTTCATACAGGGCCTCCCTTAGCTCTTCAGGGGTCCCTCATCCATCTCTTAGTTTGAAGCTCCCCACTGGAGCAGAGTCACGAATATAATCTGTGGAATATGAAATGGTTCCCTAGTAAGCTCTATATGAGGCCAGAAAAAAAAAAAAAAATGCCAAACAAAATCACCGAACAGTCAGTCAGGGAGGCAACGCTGCCTCTAACAGTGTGGGAAATAGTTCAGGAAAGTTAGGCTCTAAATACAGCTAGTGCCCTCGGTGCAGCAGAACTGCAGAAGGGGATGCAGGGAGGTCGAGAGGGGTCTGTGAAAGGAGAGGTGTGGGGATCAGAGGAGTCAGGGGTGCTGGAAGAGACGTGAGGCATCATCCAGTACAAACTCTGAATTGTGAATACAGAAGTACATCCCAGAGAAGGTGAGGAACAAGGGACAAGGTTTGTCTACCTTGCCCAAGCACTGGGGAGAGGAGCAGTAGGCAAAGGCCATGGGGTGCAGCTAGATTCCTTACAGACAAGGATCAGTCCTGAGGAGGTGGTGAGTTGCCAGCTACTGGAAGGTTCTTCCCCCGCAGCTTTATTAAGATAAAATTAACAGCAAAAATTGTATATATTTAAGGTCTACAACGTGATGTTTTGATATATGTGTACGTTATGAAATGATTACACAGTCAAGGTAATTAACATATCTGTCACCCCATATAGTTCCCATGTTTTGTTTGTTTGGCAATTAAGACTTACTGTCCTAGCAGATTTCAAGTATACAACACAGTATTATTAAATGTAGTCATCAGGCTGTAGATTAGATCTACAGAATTTATTCATCATAAATAACTGAAATTGTATACCTTTTGGCCAACATCTCCCCATTTCCCCCATCTCTCAGCCTCGGGCAACCACCATTTTACTCTCTGCTTCCATGAAAGGTCTTTAAGCAGAGGTTGGTGACCTCTTTTGAAAATACACCCAACAAGGGGATTGGGGAGTAAGGGAAGTAGGGTGAGCTGTCTTCACAATGATCTTCAAGGCCTTTATCATAGATGCCATACTTCCTGCCTTGCGAGATTCCCATGACACTTAAACTTCTAAGAACATTTCTCTTTTCCTGAAAAGTTATAACCTTTTTGTCCTAGCTCAATATGAAAGGCACCTAATTCTGACCATCAAGCACTCATCATTCATCTGTATTAAGCTGTACCATTCAGTTGGGACCTTTTATAACTGGTTTTGGGTTTTTTCTCTAGTTCTGTCATGGCGGGCTTTTCTCTTGGAATCAGTGGTACGCTGGTAGATGTTTAACAGCTGTTCCCAGTGTTTAACAACCATTAACAATGTGTACCCTTCCTGCACTACAAAAGCTCTGATGATTAGTATTTGCCATTTTCCATGGTGGAAATACTCTCCCCGTCAAGCTACCAGCTCGATGTCACTAAATGTGGCATTAAGAAGAGGACCACAGAATCAGCTTTCAGTCACTAGGAGCTGACTTTTGCAAATCAGTGTCTGGAAATGCTTTCTCGGTTTCATTTATGGAGGTTTCATTGCTTCTAGTTTGTTGCAGAAGTTAATGTATTGGGAGAAGGAAGAAGGAAGGAAAAGAGGAAGTGATACAGAAAGAAGGGAAACGTAAAGACAGGGAACAACTCAAATGTCCTTCAACAGGTGAATGGATAAGCAAACTGTGGGGCCTCCGCAGATAATTTTAAAGGAAATTAAGAAGGAAAAAATATATGTTTATACAGCTGCTTTGGAAAGCAATTGGGCTGTATCTATATCATTTAAAATGTGCGAATCCTCTGATCCAGCAAAACTTCTCTTAATAGCTTCCCTAGAGAAAACATGCTCCCCCTATACTGGGAGGTATGGAGCAAGGTGTTCATTGCCAGATGATTTGTAAAATAATAGTGAAAATATTAGAAGTGGCCTAGATATCCACTAGGAGGTTAATGCATAAATACATTGCAGTTTATTGATAGTGTAGAATGCTCTGAAGCCATTAAAAAGAATAAAGCATATTTTTCATTGACATAAAAAAAGTTCTATAGGGGACTTGTGGGGACAAAAATGCAAGTTAGAGAGCTATCCACAGGGTAGCGTTCCCACATACATTAAACGCACGCACACGCACGCACACACACACAAAGCAATACTTATATTTTCCAAGAGTGTATTTATACAGTTGTAAATGTAAAAAGAAAAATCAGGACGGTTTTACCCTGATAATGGTGATTATCTTTAATTAAAACCTTTTTTAAAAAAAACAAAGAAACTGCATTCACATGTTGCTTGGATAGTTAAACATAAGTGAACGGTCATTAGGAAATATTATGACGGAAACTTATGGACCTTGTTTTAGATGTGTTTAGGAAAGTACCCAATTAAGATTATTGCTGTACATATTTCAGGAAAATGAGTCCTCAAGTAAAGATGTTTTGTCTGGCTGCCAGGAGGGAGAAAACGTAGAAGAGAAGGGAAGAAGAAGAGAGTGAGGAAGAAAATATAACCGATAAGGAAATAAAGGAGATAAGCAATAAAAGAAAAGAGAGAAGAGACAGAGAAACCAGAGGGGAGTAGGAGGGGTGAAGAGGAAAAGAGAAAAGGGTGGAAGTTTGTGAGAGGACGTCTGCATTTCCTGTGATGTGCTCTCTGTTCCTCTGAGCTGGGAAACACTTGCCACTTAGAGAACACAGCTGGTGGGTGGGAGGAGAGAGGGCAGAGGTTTCCTTGGCTGGGTGATCTGGGGGATGACTCGGGAGAAATAGAATATGATTGACTCAGTAGGGTAAGATTGCCAATGGCATTCGCTCTCCACTTGTAGCTTCCTGGCCCACTACCGTCTGTATCTAGGCCAAGGCATTCGAGTTTGCATTTTGATAGTCAGCTTCAGCTCCGTGTCGGGACCTGAGAATACAGAGGTAGAGAGGTGACTTGTCCTTGTCTTCATCCAGAGGGAATATAAGCAGTGGACAAATAGAATGAAATAGTGGCAAAGAGATTTGGTCTAGCTGGGCGCCCTTGGGCAAGTAACATAACCTCTCTGTGCCTGATATTTTTGCATCTTCACCTTGGCCTTTGGCTGAAACAGTTGAGTGAGACAGTATTTGAAACACGTAGTTCAGCGTAAGTGGTCAGTAATTGGTATCTATTAATGAGTACTAAGGAGGTCATTATAAAGGACCAATCCATTCAGGCAGGAGAGGCAGGGTGGATATTGGAGATCTGGAAGGTTCCTGGAGGAAGTAGTGCTGGCACTGGGTCTTGCAGGATAAGTTGGACTCAGTGGGCCAATGCTTGTGTGACCTTCCCCCCCCTCCACCCTCCTTCATGCTGTTTTCAGTCCAGCCTCCCTGCCCTGCTCACAGGGCTTCTCACCCCTGGAATTCCTTTAGCCCTTTTCCTTCTCACTCAAATCCTCACCACCCCACAACCCCAGCAAAGTCCTGCCCTTCCATTTGCCCAGCTTCTCTGGCCTCATTTTGGATTCAGACTAAGAATCAGCCAGGGTTCCTATAGAAAACAGTATGGAGGTTCCTCAAAAAAGTAAAAATAGACTTGCCATATGACCCAGCAATCCCACTCCTGGGCATATATCTGGAGAAAACTCTAATTTGAAAAGATACATGCACCCCAGTGTTCATAGCAGAACTATCTACAATAACCAAGATATGAAAGCAACCTAAATGCCCATTGACAGATGAATGGATAAAGAAGATGTGGTGTATATACACGGTGGAATGCTACTCAGCCATTTAAAAAACATGAAATAATGCCATTTGCAGCAATATGGTTGGACCTAGAGATTACCATACTAAGTGAGGTAAGTTAGACAGAGAAAGACAAATATCATATGATATCACTTATATGTGGAATCTTAAAAAAATGATATAAACGAACTTATTTACAAAACAGAAATAGACTCACAGACATAGAAAACAAACTTTTGGTTACCAAAGGGGAAAGCAGGTTGCGGGGGGATAAATTAGGAGTTTAGGATTAACAGATTCACACTAATATAAATAAAATAGATAACCAACAAGGACCTCCTGTATAGCACAGGGAACAACATTCAATATCTGTAATAAACTATAATGGAAAAGAATCTGAAAAAGAATATGTATATATAAGTAATCGAATCACTTTGCTGTATAGCAGAAACTAACATGACATTGTAAATCACTTTAAACACTTCAGTAAAAAAAAAAAAAAAGAAAATTAGCCAGGGTTTACACTCATTTGCCCTCTAATTGTTGCAAAGAATTATAGTATGTAATGACAAGGACCATCCAAACCTTCTGTTTTATGGATGGGGAAACTGAGGTCCAGGGAAGAGAAACAGCTTGCCCAAGTTCACAGAACTCTTTGATGATAGAGCCAGAAATAGGATCCTACATTCTTTCTGTTTTCCAGAGTTCTCTGAGTTTTATCTCCTGTGTAGGTTATCAATGTCTAGAGTGACCGTTATTTTCTACTCCCCAGGCAGTGGGTGCTAACAACTGCCAGAACTGTGCTCAGGAAGCCGCCCTGAAGCCCCACGCTGCTGGTGTGCTTCCAGCACCTGCATGTACGAGGGGACCAGGGATTCTGTACGCACTTCTCTCCCAGGTCCGCATTCTCTGACCTGACAACCGCCTCTATGGACAGAGAGCTTACACAACAAGGCTTAGTTCAAACTGCTCTCACTTTTATAAACATGGGTAAATACAACATAAATGCAGATTACCCTGAGCTATTCAATGAAAAAGAGAGGACACTGGTACAGAAACAGCTGTCACAGAGAAGCGTCTACTTGCACAGTGTGGCCGCTGAGACCCTTTTGGCCCCGAGGAAAGCTGGTCTTTGATGTTTGTTGCTAGAGCAGGAAAAGGTGTGGAAAGAAAATGCCTGGAAGTAGCAAGTTCAGCACACAAAGGGCCTGTGTCCCCTCCGGGCTGCCCCTACAACCTAGGTTGTGTCTGGGTAGCTGGCTTTCCTTATCCTGGGAGCTGGCTCGTTGGGACTTGCAGGTGGGACCCTTGAGGCATGTTCCACAGTATTCTGGGAGAGAATGCTTTCATCTGCTTCTAAGAATTCAGCATTGACACACTCAGTTCAACGTGGATGCCCCAGATCAGCACACCCAACAAGATGCCACTTTGAAGTACTCTCCCTATCTATCTATCTACACACACACGTGCATACACATATACACATGTATACATGTATATTTAATATGTAACAAAGTGTAATATTCTATTTGTCTTCAAAAATAACTTCCCCCAAATTTTAATATATATTTCTGAAATATTTCAAAAAAAAGTAAATTTTGAAAAATTTTTAAAATGGAAAGGAAAATTAACAGCTATATATACACTTTTTAAAATTATTTATTTAAAAATTTTTTTATTGGACAAGAGTTGATTTACAATGTTGTGTCAGTTTCAGGTGTATAGCAAAGTGATTCAGTTTTATATATGTGTATATATATATATTCTCTATCAGACTCTTTTCCATTATAGTTTATTACAACATATTGACTATAGTTCCCTGTGCTCTACAGTAAATCCTTGTTGTTTACCTATTTTGCATATAGTGATGTGTATCTGTTAATCCCATACTCCTCATTTATCCTTCTCTCCCTTCCCCTCTGGTAACCAGAAGTTTGTTTTCTGTGTGTGTGAATCTGTTTGTTTTGTATCTACTCTACCTAGATTTGAAAATCATTCATGTTGGCTGCATCTGCTTTCTCTCTCTTTGTTCTCTCTCTCCTTCTCTGAAATAACAGAAATGCAGCCGTCACATCCCACCACCGCAATATTTGGGCATCTTCTTCTAAGAATAAGCATGTGCATAAATAATAAATAAATAAATCTATTCATATAAATAATACATCCTCCTATAAATAATAAATACATACATTTCATAGCAAATAAAGAACTATACTATTAAAACCCCATAGAAAATTAACAATAGTTCCATAATACAATCTAATAAATAGTATATATTTATTCAGATAGTCTCAATATTCTCCAAGACTCTTTCATTGCTATTTTTTTCTTTCCTTTCTAGGATCCAATCAAAGTTCATACATTGCTTTTTTTTTTTTTAATCCAAAACCATCCATCCCAGCCTTTATTTATTATTTTTTAATGACACTGACTTTGTGAAGACTCCAGAGCAATACTTATATAGAGTGTTTCCATTCTGGATTTGTCTGATTGCTTTTATGTGGTGTTCTTTAACCCACCCCCTGTCCCCTATATTTCCTGTAAACTGGAGGTTGGGTCTAGACTCTTGATTAGATACAGGATACATCCTTTTGGCCATAATACTTCATGGGTGATGCTGTGAGTGTCCAGCATGCATGGTAGGGGCTCTGACGTTTCATCTCATGACGTCACCTCTCCTACAGTGTGTGGACTTCTGGACACAAATGCTTCAGGCATTTGGGTATCCCTCAGGCAGCTCTCAAAGAGTGAACTGAGTGATTTCAATCCCAGAACGCAAGGCACTTGAGTTCCCGGACTGTAAATAATTTTGGGCATCTCTGTGACCCTATCCACCCATCCATCCCTTTGCTCACCCACCAGTGCTACACATTCATATCTGCTGAAGGTACCATCTCCACTGCCGCCACCTCCAGAAGACACCATATGATTTTCCAATATGAATTCCCATTCACCCTTCTCCCCAGTTTAGAGTGCGCCATATTCCGTAAGTACTAATACTGAGGGTCTGCACAGGCTAAGCTCTGGGGATGATGCAGTAAATAGAGAACTCCTGGTTTTCCCTGACATTACAGAGCTTAGAGTTTAAGTTTACTCCACTGGATCGAATTCCTTGAAAGGGGGGGTTCATCTTGTTAACCGTTAGGTCCCCAGCACCCAGCAGAGAACTTGCTGGGCGAGTCACATTGGGCACCAGCTGGACCAGCCTGAGAAGTTCCCACCTGTCCCCTTCCCTTTACCCAGGATTGGTCAAAGTCATGGACTTTGATTGGACTTTGATTGGTGTGTTCCAGGGTGGAGCCTCAGAGGAGAGATCAGCCTGTTCTGGGAAATGGCCTCTTGTGCTCCCTTCTGCTTTGCCGTGGCATCCTGTTATTGAAATGGAATGGGAAGCTCTAGACTGCATTCAGCTGTGGAGTAGAGGTGGGGAAAGGAGGCCCTCAGATCAGCTTTGGTTCAAGGCTGTTGACGTTGATCTGGCTCAGAAACAACTTTCAACATGGGGGACCGCTGAATTCAGTTGCGTTGAGAATAGAAGCACCGCTGGTGACAGAGGCTGTCTCTCTGGGAAGAGATCCTGATCTAAGGCAGGGTTTGTAGACCCTTGTGTTCCTGGCAAATACTATCTTAATATCAGCCGCTTCATGTCACCCTCAGCAGCTGGTGTCCACAGGTTGAATGAATGGGTGAAAATCCATAAGTCTCACCTCATGATTTCTCCTGGAATCTGTCTCACTGGCGAGCAGCCCCTCTTCCCTCCCTTGCAGGTTTTCAGTGATGTGGTTCATATGGAGGTTGTCCCAGCACCCGTCCCCTCCTGCCAGACGTGAGGCTTCTGCTGGTGGCAGTCCCCAGTTCCCATTGTGCCCAATCTGCCTGCTCACGTTCTGCTCAAACCCAGGAGGCTTGGGTTTAGCTTCAGTTAATGCATAAGAAAGACTGGTCCAGAGCTTCCCACAGTAACTCCACATCCTGGCCTTCCAGCGGGATCTCTTGTTCTCCCTCCCTCCCTCCCTCCCTCCGTTCCTCCCTTCCCTAGGTAAATGGAGTCTTGAGTAGCCATCAGAGAGCTTCTGCCAACAACTGGCATGAACAAAATCCTTTTGCTAAACATCTCACAGACTTTCCCTTTGAAGGGGAATCTGTAGCCAGAGAAAGCTCTTTCTAAACTTTCTAAATCCGCCCTCTTATTAGGTGATTCTCTTTATCGTCCTCTAGATGAATCCCTTTTTAATCTGCCCATCATCCATTTTTCTAGCATCCTTTTTCACCACGTCCACCAAGCCCTCCACCCTACACCTACCTGATCCCCTCTAAAGTTTTCTTATTCCTTCATATACTCCATGTTCTCTCTCACCTCTGGGCTCTTCCCTCTGCCTGAAATACTCCTCTTGTTCGTGTGCTTCGGCCTAAATATTTCTGCAGGTATCCTCTTACTTTTCACTTCCTCCAACAAGCTTTCAGGAAAACCCCTCGATTAGGTCAGATGTCACAGCTACGTAATACCATTACTTCCTGTACTTGCTCCGCCAAAGACCTTATCATATCGTAATGTAATTAATTATCATAATTATTTATTTCTTATACTGACTCTGTCTTCCTGATTGACTGTAAACACTGCAAGGCAGGAACTATGTCCATTTTCTCCCAGACATATGAACGCCCATCTCTAGTGTGGTTCCTAGTGAACAGTGGGCACACATTGGTTAGTTGAATAAATCTTCACTCAGATTATTTCTGAAAGTGAGTGGGGCGAATCACTAATATTTCCTGCTCAACTCCCTCTCAAATGCAGATTTGCATACACAGCTGCACACTGGACCTCTCACCTGTATTTTGGGTAGATATCTCAAATATATCAGGTCCAAACCTGTACTTCTGACTGCCCCTCCCCATCACTAGCCAGATCTATCCCATAGCTTTTCCCATATCAGTTCATGAAAGCTCCATAGTTCCAGCTGCCCAAGCCAAAAGCCATTTGCTCTTCCTTGATTCCCCTTGTTCTCTAACACCTCTCATCTAATTTCTCAGGAAACCCTATGTTTACTAACTTGAAAATATAAACCCAGAGCCTGACCATTGCTTGTCCCCTTTCCTGTTCCTCCTCGGTTCAAGCTACTGTTCTCTCTCTTCTGGATGATGGCAGAAGCCCCTGCTTCTCCTCTTGCTCTGCCATGTTCCTGTTAGCACTGAGTGAAATGTAAGTTAGATGATGCCAATTACTTAGCTCTGACCTGCAATAGCTCCCCACTTATTTCAGGATAAAACCCAACATCATCACATCACAGTACTCACCAAGGTCTTCCATGGTCAGACCCTCTCTCCCTGACATTACCTGCTATTACGCCCTGCCCCTCACTCATTCCTCTGCAGTCACCAGCTCTCCTGGTGTCTCCTCTGCTTGGAAATCTACATAGTTCACTCCCCACCTCCTGCAGGTCTTTTATCAGTGACCTTGACCTTGACCATCCTATTTGAAACCGCCCCCCCTTCTGCCAGCACTTCCCCTCTCCCTTACCCTGTTCCACCTTACTTTGTTTTTTTTCCATAGTATTTATCATTTTTTATTTTACTTGCTTAAACCATTTACATTTTTTGGTCTGTCTCCTCCTACTAGAAAAGAAGGTTCAAAGGGGAAAGATCTGTTAATGTTTTGTCCATTGATAGATCTCAAGTGCTTAGAACAGTGTCTGGGACTTAATAAATATTTGCTGAGTGAATGTATGCATGCATGAGTAAATGAAAAATTGGATGGATGAGTGGACAGTGTGACAAAGTGTAGAGAGCAGAGTGTTCAAAGTCACGTACCTATGGAGCTTCAGGTTCAGCATTTAAAAAATGGAGCAAATAAAAATCGCAACACATAGGGTGGCCTTGAGGATTAAACTCAGGTATTTGAAAGGTACTTTGCAAACTGGAAGGCACTGTATAAATGTTAGCTTAAAAAGGGGGAGGGGAGAAAGAATTTAAAAAATTGGAGAGAAACCATGAAGTAAGAGTGTCCAGCAGGGGATTATATGGGCAAACTCCCACAATCCCAATGCAAGTACTGGACGGGATAAGACACTAGTAAATATGAAGTGGAAGAAACTCAGGCTAAAAATGCTTCATGCCCCTAAGGAAGGGGAGGGTGAATCATTCCGCAAGCATTTACAAGGAATCTAGAAAATGGCAAGTCACTGCATTCAGACAGAGTTGCACTGGTATTGATCATCACACGGTATTTTATGGGGACAAACCCCAAATGCAAAAGACTTGTAATCCAGGGTCATGAGAGGTTTAGGTACCTGCATTGGGAAAGCAGGGGAGGGAAGGACAATGATTATAAGAAAATACTCACCATTTATGAGCCCTCTATATGGCCAACCCTTTACATCTATTATCTCCAACAGGAAACTTGGGGAAGAAGGGCCCTTATCATCCCCACTGTGCAGGAAATTAGCCCAGAGAATTTACATGATGGGTGAAAAGCCACCCAGCTGATTAGAAGCAGAGCTGGAACTTGAACCCCATTCTGACTTGATTTCCAGGCCTGTCCTCTTTCTGCTGTATGTTACCGTCTCTCACATTCTGCTTTGAGATGGAGGTGTTAGGGAAGTTTCCATAAGTGAAGTAGGACTTTTATTTTGATCTTAATGGATGGCATTTGGACAGGTGAATTCTTTGGGTTTAACAAATATTTATTGAGCACCTTATAAGTGCTGGGCAGGGTTAATAGGCTCATGCAGTGAACCATCCGATGACTAAGACAATGTCTTTGTCCTCCTGGAGTTTGTGTTGTAGTGGGGAAAAGGGCTGGACCTGGACAGTGTATAGAGGAAGATAACAAAGTGTAAACAAATGGATAAAATAATTGAAGATAGGGCTTCCCCGGTGGCGCAGTGGTTGAGGATCTGCCTGCTAATGCAGGGGACACGGGTTCGAGCCCTGGTCTGGGAGGATCCCACATGCCACAGAGCAACTAGGCCTGTGAGCCACAACTACTGAGCCTGCGCGTCTGGAGCCTGTGCTCCGCAACAAGAGAGGCCACGATAGTGAGAGGCCCGCGCACCGCGATGAAGAGTGGCCCCCGCTCGCCACAACTAGAGAAAGCCCTCGCACAGAAACGAAGACCCAACACAGCAAAAATAAATACATAAATTAATAAACTCCTACCCCCAACATCTTCTTTAAGAAAAAACAAAATTGCAGATAGTGACACACTTGTCCTAAATAAATGAAAATCAGGTAATGGGATGGGGGCTGGTTTAGCTTTGGTGGTCAGAGATTGCCTCTCTGAGCTGGTGGCTAGGGCAGCACTGTGGACATCCGAGGGGAGTGTGCCCCGTGCAGGCTACAGAGGCACTGAGGGCCAAGCATCCAGGCCGATCTGAGGAAGGCCACAGAGGTCAGCGGTGCAGTTAATGGGAGAAGAACGGTAGAAGGTGAAGTTAGAGAGGTGAGCAGATCCTGTGAGCAGGTCATGTGAGCTATGGTAGAGAGAGTCAATTTGACGTTAATTAAATCACGGTGTTTACTCAACTTCCCTCCCATTGCTCCTCCTTATTCGCTTGGATCACCTTCTCAGTGCCTTTGCGGGATCCTTCTCTTTCCGGTCTCTAGGTATTAGAGCACTTTGAGGTCTCAGCCTTTGGACCCCTTTCCTGTGTCCATGTTCTGATGATCTCATCTGTTCTTATCTGTTCTCGAGGCTTTATAGAGTCTCTCCCGATGATTCACATTTATATTCCCAGCCTAGACCTCTCCCTGAACTTAGACTCATACACCCAACCGTTTAATAGCCTTCTTAAATGTGTCCCATCAAAGTCAGAATTCTTGGTTTCTGTTTTCAAATGTGCTCCTCTACCAATGTTTCCATTTTTGTCTAATGACATCACTATCAACCCCATTATTTCTACTCCAAACCCAGAGCCTCCATGGTTCTTTTCTTCACACCCCTATACCAGCAAATGCTATAGATTTTACTTACAAAATACATCTCCAGTTTTATTGTATCTTGACCACTGCTACCTTCATCCAGGCCACTGTCAGCTTCCACTGGACCACTGCAGTGGCCACCTGGTGGCACCCCTGCTTCCAGCTGTGTCATTTTCCATCTTCAGCTCTCATCCACAAAGCAGCCAGAGTGATCTTTCTGAAACTTAACTCGAATCCTGTCACCCTTCTCAGACTTGTCCAGTGGCTTTTCATTACTCCTAGTGGAAAATCCATAACCCTCATCTTGGTCCACTAGGACTGACTCTCTGTAGGCCCTGCCACCTGTCCCTCCCTCTCCAAACTGGCCGTCTTGTCATTTTTCAAATACTCTAAGTTCACTCTCAGCACTGGATATTCTGCCATTGCTTTTCGCTTTGCCTGAAACAAATCTAAGTCTTCTTTACCTCATTTGGGTCTCTGGTCCTATTTCTCTTCATTAGAGGAGTTTCCAGTGTCCCCATACAAAAGTGAGCCCCCTTTACCTGTGTCATTTTCAGTCCTCTTACCTTGCTTCATTTTTCTATGAGACTTACCGTGGTCTGGCATTTTATTGCATAAGCATTGCTTCATTTATTGATTGACTCTCCTACTAGAATGTGAGCTTAATAGTTTGCCTGTTCTTTTCACTGCTTTATCTCCTGCATTTAGAAATTACATCGAACATATAGGTGCTCAAAAAATACTGGTTGAGTGAATGAATAGATGGGAATTCATGGAATCACCTCAATTATTTCAGAACTTACCATATGCCAGGTCTTAAGATAAGTGCTAAGAATAGCCTGAACAAGCTAGCTTCTTCCCGTTCTCAGGCAGAAAGCATCATGGAGCAGGGACAGAAAGAAGTAAACAGGTAATTGTAGTACAGGGTAATATATACTTTGATTGAGAAGTGCAAAGTGCTCTCTGTTGGTGAGTAAGAAGGAACCAGGTAAAGTAGGGGAATCATTTTTCCAGCAGAAAATAGTACATGAAGGTAGGAAAGCCTGGATGTAAGAGTGGGTTTGTATACTTGATGGAGCTTAATAAAAAATAAAGCTGTGTAGGGTTTCCCTGGTGGCACAGTGGTTGAGAGTCCGCCTGCCGATGCAGGGGACACGGGTTCGTGCCCCAGTCCGGGAAGATCCCGCATGCTATGGAGCGGCTGGGCCCGTGAGCCATGGCCACAGACCCTGCGCGTCTGGAGCCTGTGCTCCGCAGCGGAAGAGGCCACAGCAGTGAGAGGCCCGCGTACCGCAAAAATAAATAAATAAATAAAGCTGTGTACTGGCCAGGGCCAGGGGGAGATTAGGAATCAAGAAGAAGCTGGTGAATTAAGTAGGCATGGAAGGCATTCCACTCAGAATTAAGAGGTCTGGGCTATGTTTAGGTGGTGGCTTGTGTCTGGAATGTTCATAAAAATGTAAGGGGTGGGGAGGGATAAATTAGGAATGTGGGATTAACAGATACACGCTACTATATATAAAATAGATAGACAACAAGGATCTACTGCATAGCACAGGGAACTATACTCAGTATCTTTTAATAACCTATAATGGAGAAGAATCTGAAAAAGAGTGTATATATATGTGTGTATATATATGTATATGTATATATATATATATGTATGTATAACTGAATCACTTTGTCGTGCACCTAAATCGTTGTAAATGAACTATATTTCAATAAAAAATGAAAAATATTTAAAAGAAAAGAAAAACGTAAGGAAATGATATTAGGAATGGGTCCACAGAGCAGTTCAGTTTGACTGGAGTAAGGACAGGGTAATAGAAGGAGCTGAGACTTTCAGGTTTAACTCTGGTCATGAGGACTCTTGAATAGGAATCCAGAGAGTTTCCTATTTATTTTGTAGACAGTGAGGGCTCATTGATGGCTTCCCAACAAGGTGGAGGCGGCATCATGAACCAGTCCACACTTTGAGAAGAGAATTCTTGAGCAAGAATCGCAGAGTTGTCGAGGTGGAAGCAGGGGAGTCAGGTGGGCGGTGTTTGCACCTCCATGTGTTTTGGCTAAGAACCTCATTTTATTTAATCCCATAAGAGTCCTTTCCTGCAGATCTCTGGACTTAGTGGCTGTGCTACTGATTGGAAAAGGGAAAAATGAAACCACTAAGGTGTTGAAGATTAATTCCAAAATTCCTCACTTCTGAGGTTTAAATTGCCACCTCTGCCTACGCGTGGAACAGGGTGCAGTAAGAAATAGAAACAGGAAGTCACAGAAGACTTGGGTAATTTGGAAACAGAGTCCTAAGGTAACGTGCCAGACTCCAGGGGCTAAGCATCGGCAGTGAAACAACCTGATTGCCGAGGGTACTTCAAAAACATGAGTTTCTTAATGCTGGAAAGGAGAGAAAATATATTCACAAACTTGTACTGCCTTGACTTATTTAAGAATTATTTATTTGGGCACTTTAAGGTTCCAGTAGAATATAGAATATAGCCCCCGCCCCATGTAGGTTACTGTCGAGAGGAGGGGATGACAATAAATCATCACACATGTCCACGATTGCCACTTGAGTTCAGTGGCTTGGGGGACCAGAGCTGGCTGGGGAGATGGGGAACGCTTCCTGTAGAAGTGACCTTCAGCTGAGACCTAGTAGGTAGGGAAAGAGTTTACTAGGAGGGAATGATGGGAAGATTGTCCAGAGAAGGGGAAACATCCGAGCCCTTCAGTCCCGAGGTTCTCAATTTCGCTCTATAGAGGGGTCCCCTGGGAGCTTGTTAGAAAGGCAGAGGCTGAGACTCTGCTAAGTTTGAGTGAGCTGTTGTTTCTGTATTTTAACATGGCTTCCCACCAAATTCTGGTGCAGGTGGCTTATGGATTCCGTCTCACAAAGCACAGATAGAATCTGAGTCTGAGTTTTCAAATTGGGCTCTGAGCTTAGCCTGAAGGCAGGTGGTGGTGAGGGGAGAGATAGGATTCTGCAATCATCCCCATTCCTGGAGAAGCTCTACTTATATCAAATTTATCTATTTTGCAAAACATTTATTGGAAAATTATTATTTGTGTTTTCCCCAGAAAAATGCAAGTTCTTTGTATTGTTCACTTCTGGAGCCCTAGCGCCTAAAATAGAGACAGAATCATGGTAAATCCTCTAAAACAAACAAACAAAAACTTAGTTGAAAGAATGAATTTGTGAATCAAATGTTTCATGTCTAAACAAAAGTCTGAAAGCCAGTCGTCCGACCCAACTGTCCATTTTACAGATGGGAAAAGTGAAATCCAAAGAGGAATCATGGCTTGTCTAAGGTAGCCCAGCTTATTATGGTAGAGTAGATGGTAGGTTTATGATGCCTTTGCTCGAAGGCCAGTCCTCATTCTTCTAGACCCAATGTTAGCCTTTAAGGAGGCCAAAATGTTGGCAGTCCCTCACTGAAAATGCAAGAGATAAGTAAGAAGTACAAGCTAGTTTAAGAATAGTTCATATAAAGTCATAACAAGCAATTCGCTTGCTAGACAGATTATTGGGTTGCAAGTAATCATAAGTCACATCTGGTGTGCACATAGTGTGACAGAGTTAAACCTGGTTGGGTTTTTGAACCTGAGCTTCCTCATCTGTGAAATGGGGATGATTATAACCACCTCCCAGGGTGCTTGTGCTTTAATGCAAAGCACCTGGTCCATATTCGGTGCCGAATATATATTTACGCTTAGGCGTATGGATCTGAAAAATCAAGCCTGTCCAGTGTTAGAAAAGAGAGATTGTTTGTGGCTGAGTCTATGGATTTAGGTGGATAAGCATCTGTGTAGGAGAGAGAGGGAGCTAGGCTCTCCTGGAAAGTAAAGTGAACTTGCAGAAGAGTGGTTGATTGGCAGTGACTTTCGTAGCCTATGGCCGTTAAAATACCTTTATGCCCAAGAAAAATAACACTTGCTAGTCATTTATGGGCACACAAAAAAGAGGAACTGAAGGATCATGTGATGGAGCGGAACCCTATTTAGGTGCTTTAGGAAAAAAAATAGAATGAAAATTCAGAGTCTGGGGGTAGCCATGGGATAGAGCACGGGGCTGACGTCTCTCAGTGTGTTTTGGAGTGTCATCCAACTAACTCAGAGGTTAAAAAAAAAAAAAAAAATTAAATAGGTAATCTCTTCCATAACTGTAGTTCATCTTGGTGTCTGTGTGAGACCAGTATAGCTGTCAGGGATTGCAAGGAAACATTTTCAGTTCACCTGGGCACTCAGAAGACAGCTCATGTTTTTCCTGAAACACGTAGGGTCTCCGAGTGGGTAAAGATAGCAATAGCAACACTGCAGTGACCGTGCGGGTTCTGAATCCCTTCTGTAAGCATCTCTGTCAATCAGTTAGTTACTCAGACTCTGCTTTGATATCTTTAGACAAGGGCTCCCTTCTTCCCTGTTCTATCCTGATTCATTCTGACAATAAGAAAAAGCTTGCTATATTGAGTGGGACTTTATCTTGCTGTCAGTTCTTCCTGGTCATTGCAGTTCTAGCCATTGGAGCCAGGTTTTCATGGCGTTACAACTCATCAGATTCCACCAACTAGGAAAATTGGCGGTATCTTCCTTCTTCGTTCAGTGCTTGGGCAATCAAATACCTCTGAGAATGCCTTAGGCCCCCCCAGAAGGTATTTTTTTCATCATTTTGTATATTAAGTCAATTACCTTGTTTAATCATCAAATCATAAATTCCACTTGAAGCGTGTTTATTTTCTTAACTCAGGTGTGATCCAGGCATTTTTAAGAAAATCACTTCCTTCTAATTTGTATGTAAATAATGACTGTTATTTAGGCTTTAAAGGAGATTCAAGCAGGCTGTGTGGGAAACATCCTCATTTTCTAATTTTCTTTTGCCCCATGTTTTTAAAATATTTTTAGGGCAAAGGAATTTTTAAAAACACACAGAATTTAATGATCTATCTATCTCTATTGAGTAGCTCAATCTATAAATCTTTGATCTGGCATTTTTTATTATTTCCTTAAAATACATTATTTGACTGGCCAGCTCAATGGGTTAAATCAGGATCAACCAACTTTTTCTGTATAGGAACAGATAGTACATATTTTATACTTCATGGGCCCTATGGTCTCTGTTGCAACTATTAAACCCTGAGATTATAGTGCAGAAGCAGCCATAGATAATATGTAAACAAATGAGTGAGACTGTGTTCCAATAAAAATTTATTTCCACAACAGTCAGAGGGATAAAATTGGTCTGTGGGCCATAGTTTGTCGACCCCTGAGTTAAATCATTCTTAAGAACTTTGATACATTTAAGTAAAGGATGGCTTTAGACCCCAAATTCCTGGTATAAGACCAGAAATTCAGTGAATGTGTGTTGATTGGATTGAAGAAAAAGGTATTTCTTAATGAGTTTAAAGCAGGGACAGGAAAGCTTTCTCTATAGGGAAACAAAAGAAGGACCTAGCTGGGAATGCAGATTTGGGGGAGGCTCTCAGATGACAGCATACTTGCTAATCCTAAAATATTTTAACGAGGAAAAAATTGGCAATTAAATGCAGTATTACTTTCTAGGGAAGAAGTTTGCTCGTTTTTCTCCTAGAAAGATGTGCTGTGGCAGAGGGAAATGAGCATGTGCAAGACTTGGATTTTAAAACCAGCTACTGATAGCTGTGTGTCCCTGGGAAAATGATCTCCCCTCTCAGAGTTTCCATATTTCCATCTAAAGATCGAAGGCAATACCAAGATGTTCTCTGTGGTCCCTTGGAGCTCTCAAATTTTGTGATCTGAAAAAGAAAATTCATCTAACTGCAATGTTTAATGGGATTTATGACAATCGGAAAATAATTGCTGCTCCAAACTTTTATTAATCTATATTTAGTTATGACTCATGCTTTCACAATAGATGTTTTGGAAATAAGCAGAGAGACAAATCGAGTAAACAGAATTTTAAATATTTTATTTATATGCAGTTTGTGTAATCCCTAGAGCCCATGGGCATATCTAAGATCATTTAAAATATCCATTAAAAGTTATGTGTTATGAGACAAACTCCCCTTTTAGAATGCCTTGCCAAAGGATAAATAGCTCACACTTATTGAGTAGCTACTACTGCCAGATTAATTGCATTCATTATGCTTAATCCTTCCAGTAACCCTGCAAGGTGAGTACTAGGATTCCTATTGTACTGATAAAGAAAGCTCAGAGAGGCTGAGCGATCTGCAAAGGATCACTCAGCTAATGAGTGGCTTTATGCTGGGATTCAAAGCCAGGCCTTTCTGGCTGTGAACTCTGAGCTCCTCGCGCACTGCCACAATGTCAGGAAAGGACCTGTTTTGTGCCGCTTTATCAGGTGCTCAGTGGGTCATTTGGTTTTTCTCGAAATGCCGTATTTCGTTCTTCTGCAGAGCATCGCGGGTGCTCCCGACAAGGCAGTTTGGGACAGTTAACATCTGTCCTCCACTGGCCTGGTGACGCCAGAGTAGGCAGAGGATGAGGGGGCAGGAAGAAGCAAGGAAGAGCCCAGGCAGAGAATCATGGAAGCTGAGTTTCTGTCCCAGCTCTGACATGGATTTGTCATGTGGTCTTCACTGCCCTGGACCTCAGTTTCCCCCACTTGTGATGGGGATGGAAATGCCCCCCACTTCCAGGTTATTGAGAGGATAATGTATATGATGACAGAGCTTTGTAAAGGACCAAGTGCAGTACAGACCCCACAGTGTTGAGATAATGGGATGGGACAGCGGATCGGGATAGAGGACACTGAACCTGAGATCAGGAACCCAGATTTTAGTCCCTCTTGCCATCAAAGGTTCTGAGGCCTTGGGCAAGTCCATTTCTCTCTCTGAGCCTCAATTTCCTCATTTGTGAAATGACAGCAACGTCCTTGGATGGTTGTTCCAAAACCCCTTTCATCCTCATTCTGATGTTTTGGATTCTGTATGGCAGCGAGGTAGCTCAGGTGACTGAGGGTATCTAAGGAAACTCTGTCTGCTCAGTAAAATAAAGCAAGAACATTCTAAGCTGCTTTCCCCGTGATGAATTCCCATAACCCCCGTGGAGGTCCCTGTCCTCAGTAACAGTGCTCCACGAAGAATCCCACTTGCTTTTCTAGAGATGGTCCATTTCTATCAAACCTGGGCCATTCAAGTGTACTTGCTGTGTTGCTGGTTTTTCCTTTCCAGTTTCCACTCAACGAGAAGCATGTAGCCCAATTCCAGGATGCTTACCCTGGATTAGTTGCCCCCATTTCTCTGAACTTTGTTCCCATAGGAGCCTTTAGAACTGCTACTAGGGTTAGTAGGAAAATAAAAAGGCCATTACTTAAATGAACACACTTTGGAAAATAGAAAGACTTATATACAAATTGTAAGCAAAGATTATTTTCTCTATAGTTAAGTCAGTGTCTTTACTTGTAATTAAAACAACACTATTCATAATCACATTTTCAGAGACAGCTCTTTTTGGTTGTTTGTTCGTTTATTTGTTTTCTGCTTTTCCTCTCCTTACCCTTCTAGAGCTAAATTACCCTGGAGAACCACTTGGATGCTGGGATTCCTCAGCTGCTTTCTCACTTATGTTCTGAGGCATGGAGACAGGCAGGGGATTTGTTGAGGACACCATACTTGTTAAGATGCATCATTTCCACTTCACATGTGCCCTTGCGTTCACCTTTCCCTGAGCTGGCTGGGGAACATGTGGGGAGAGGCTGGGAACAGCAGGCAAGAGAAATGCTCTCTCTCTCCTTCTCTCTCTCTCTCTCTTTCTCTCTTTCTCTCTCTCTCTCTCTCTCTCTCTCTCTCTCTCTCTCTCTCTCTCGGTTCAATGACTTCACCTCCTCAGTCCCCTCCTCTATGATTTCCCTTGTTCATCTCTGGGGATAATTTTCTGCTAACAGTAATGGAAGTGGTCCCAGATCCTCCTCAGCCCCCAGCCCCAGACATTCAGCGGCTTATTTTTATTTCACTTCCAAATAAATGCAACCAACGGAATAAGCCACCCAGGAATAAACAAATGCAAACATCCTGTAACCTTAATCAGTTATGCTTTCGGCAAACATTTATTGAGGATACAATGTCTATAAAATATTCTAAAATGTATCCTTGGATTAAGTCAGATCACTGTAGTGCTTCCTGTTTAAACAGTAATGTTTGTCTCTCATGGAGTTGCATTACCAAGTGGTGCTTCATCATATGCATTAGGCTACATTGAGCCAATCAAACATTGACAGTGAGGACATTCCCCACCGGCATCAACTACATCCATCTCTTTATGAGAAACCATAGGAGATGTTTGTATCTTATCACAGCATCCGGGAACTCTCTGTATCTCCAACAACTTTGAACAACAGCTGCTCTGTTTTCTTCTTGATTGTGTGGCTCTTTGGTCTGTGATTCCCTTTTTCCTTTGGCTGCAAGGAAGCTCAGAGACGTTTGTTGTCCACTTCTATCAAGTGTTCAGGACTTTATAGGATTGCTTTTGCATGCTAATTTTAACTCCAAATTCATTTTGTTTTCCTCCCTTTATTTTTCCATTGTTCTATTTTTTGAAGTCTATACAATAGGTGTGTTTTTGAAAACCACCTCCAGTTGGTTCTGCTATGCAATCAGATTCAATTTTTTTAAAAAAGCTGCAAAACATGTTTCATAAAGAAGAGTAAAGCAACCCTTCACTTCCTTAGAGGTAATTAGTAACTTTGATTACCTAGGAAACAATGGAGGAAACTCACATTTATCCAGCACTTATTAAGGACCCAACACTACTGGAGATGTTCTCCTCATAACCTTGAGAAGTAGAAATTGTGATCCCCCATTTTACACATGATGAAACAAAAGCAAACATTTTAAGGAATAATAATATCGTTATAACTGTGCCCTATGCAAATAATATTAAATATCATCATAATAATATTAAATAATATATATATTATTTATATATTAATATATAGATATAATAATATTAAATATAGATATAATGATAATACTAAATAATAATAATAAACAACAACTTACAATTGTCCATACCCTGTTGCAGTTTACAAAGAGGTTTTCTAGCCATTATTTCATTTAACTCTCAGAACAATCTGGGAGATGCATGTTTTTAGTCTTCATCACATATATGAGGAGATAGAGTAGGAGGAAGTTTATAAACTTTCAGTCCATTTCTTAAATGCAGTCAGTACTTTTATCATACTTCACGGGAATCAGGAATCAAATCCCTCCACAAAAGTTCTACCTACTGATAGCTTTAAAAAGAGCAGGATTGTTTCCTCTTGTCTTCTACCCACCATCCATCATCCACTATTCCCCACCTTCCCATTGGAGCCTCTCCTATGACCATGACAACAATGGTAATATAGATAATAAATTTAACGCTACCTTTATTCAGGGTTTTTATGTTCTAGATACTGTGCTCCGTGATTTAATATAAACCTAGACCCACCCCTCTAAGGTAGATATGCTTCCCCTAGATTACATCTACATTTTTTTGGAGTATAAGCAAGCTCATCGCGATTTCACAGCTAACTGATGGCAGGGTCAGGTTTTAACCCAAGATTTCTATCTGCCGGGGCCCTGGCTGAGCGATACAAAGCTGAAGATCATCTAATACTATCAACTTTTTTCCCAGGAGAGTAAACACACACCTTCACAAGGGCACAGAGCCAGTTCTCCTGCCTGTCTCACAATCTTTTCTTCAGTGCAGCCTCATTCTCAATGTGTCATTGAGTGTGTGTGTGTGTGTGTGTGTGTGTGTGTGTGTGTGTGTGTCTAGGAAACAGAGGGTTAGCCAAGGGGACAAGGGGGTATTACTATAAAAGCAGTGCTCTGAAATGAGAGCGTTGGGCTTGTGGTTTTCTCTGTACCCTCATCCTAAGTCCTGTGACCCTGGATCCAGTCTCCATCCATCCTCTGCCTCTGTCTTCACCTGCCCTCCCACCCTCCGCTCCCCTAGTGGGATGAGCCTTGCTGCAGCTACCCCATGCCTTCCATCCAGGATCCTTTTTGAATCTCAGTCTAATTGGTTTGCCCACCCTGCTGGGATGCTTAATTGGGCATAAACATATCCTATGCCATTGTGAGTTCTGCCTTCTCCTCCAAGGGGAATTTGCTTGTCCTGTGGGCTCAGAAGGAAAGATATATTTTATGTTGTGCTCAATTCACTGAGAACTTACATAAAATTGTTCCTCGGTCAGCAGAGCAGTTAGACAACATGAAAAGCAGGCTTTTTCTCTCTTTTATTTTCTTTTACTATTTTTTTAAGGTGGCATGTTGCAGTGGAAAGGGCACTGCACTTGGAGTCACAAGCCCTGGGCTCTGATTTCAATCCTGCCAAGCATTTTGCTGTGGGATCTTGGGGAAATAAGTCAATGTCTTTGAAATTCAGTTTTGCCATCTATGAACCGAGTGGGTTGGATTGGGTGACTTCTGTGAAAGGAGTCATCGTGATGCTTTTAGAACAGGAGTCATACTCACCATGGGCCAAATCAGGCCTGAAACCTGCTTTTATAAACAAAGTTTTATTGGAACACAGCCACACTCATTCATTTATTGTCTGTGGCTACTCACACTACAAGGACAGAGTTGAGTAGCTGTAACAGGTACCTTATGGCTGCAAAGCCTAAAATATTATCTTTCCCTTTACAGAAAAAGATTGCCTACTCCTCTTTTAGAACATAAATCAGATGGTGTCATTACTCAAAACCTTCTTTTGACTTTCCATATTACTTAGAATTTAAAAATAAAAAGTCTTTACTAAATCTAGAATGGCCTTTTGAGATTGGTGCCAACTCCATCCCATGTTTTAATGTTATTTTTTTTCTTTTTGCCCTTCCTTTCATAACATCTCTTCTACTCATCTACTTATCTCATCCTGCATCCTCCCTCCTTGATCTTCCCCAAACCTGGCAAACATATTCTTACCTCAGGACATTTGCACCTGCTGTTCCTTCTTCCTAGATTACTCTTCCACCAGGTGGCTGCATGGTCTCTTCCTTATTTCCTTCAAGTCTCCTTAAATGTCATCAAATTAGGAGGGCGTTTTCTGACCACCTATATAGAACTACGCCCTCACCCCACCCCAGGGCATCCCTACCTCCTTCCTCTGCTTTATTTATCTTCATAACACTTCTCTCCTTCTGACATGTTACACATTTGTCCTTTTATTGTCTGTCCACTCTCACGAGAATGTAAGCCCCTTGACAGCAGGACTTTTATCTAGTTTGTTTATTGCTGTATACTCAGATCTGGAAAAATATAAGCATTCAAATTTTGAAAGCATAAATGAACTGTTTTAGTTCTAATGTTGTTTAAATCTACTTCTGAATAGATCTAGGTACTGTGAAGACTTTTTACTGAAGTGTATTTTGGTAAAGAGAATAAAATTGTAGAATCTTGTGGCTATTACAGTATTAACTCCAACATTCTCATGATCGTCACAGAGTCACATAGACTCATTTTTAGAACATTTTTAGTCTGGACTGTTGGCCATTAAGAACAGAGTTTATAGGGCTTCCCTGGTGGCGCAGTGGTTGAGAGTCTGCCTGCTAATGCAGGGGACACGGGTTCGAGCCCTGGTCTGGGAGGATTCCACGTGCCGCGGAGCAACTGGGCCCGTGAGCCACGGCTACTGAGCCTGCCCGTCTGGAGCCTGTGCTCCGCAGCGGGAGAGGCCGCGATAGTGAGGGTCCCGCGCACCGCGATGAAGAGTGGCCCCCGCTTGCCACAACTAGAGAAAGCCCTCTCACAGAAACGAAGACCCAACACAGCAAAAATAAATAAATAAATTAATAAACTCCTACCCCCAACATCTTAAAAAAAAAAAAAAAAAGAACAGAGTTTATAGATAGAAATCTAATAACACAGTTCAACACACAAGCCCCTTCATCGTGTGGTCGCTGACAACCTCTCTGTCTTTACCTCTTATCATTTATATATCACATGCACTCAATACACATGAATACTGCACACACACACATCCCTCTCTCTCCAACTGTCTTGTTCTCTCTTATTTTTCTCCATGTTTGTACGTGGAGCTTATTCTTCCTGAAATATCCTTCCCCTATCTTTGTCTGGCCAAATGCTATGCTCTCGTCAAGATTCAACTTATATAGAAGAATTTTTTGACATCCCCGCTCCCACCCCAGCTGCTCCTCCAGACTAGGTCAGGGATCCTCCTGTCTGATTCCTCTGTGACTAAGATGACGGTTGCAAATAGCACATCATTCAGTAAGATGGAAATTCCTTAGGATCGGGAGCTGTCTGTGGTGCTGAACAGGCAGTGCCAGGCAGAGTCAGCACTTCATAATAACACCCCTCAGTTATTGAGCTTTTCCCAAGTGCCCAGCACTGTGCTCAGTGGGTCACATGCATCCCCTTACTTAGGCCTTGCATCCATCCTGTGAGGCAGGAACCAGGAACCCAGCACTGGCTTCCTCCTTAGTTTTTTCAAGGAAGCAACACAGATGGCAGGCCCTGGGTGTATAGCTAGTGAACATCAGAAAGAATGTGGAGGCTGTTTAAAAAAACAAAAAGAAAGAAAGGAAGAAAAAGGAATTAAGTCATTGGCTTATAATTTGATGGTGGGGGTGGTATTGTTTCTTTGTGTCAGTACTGGTTTTACTATGGTTTTTATAGTCTACTTTTCAATATCTACATTAAAAGTGTGATTTAAGAGTCAGGATACAAGTTTTCTACCCCCAGTTCTACCACTAATGAGCTGTGTGACTTTTGACATGTTACTTAACCTCTCTGAGTGTAATGCATGTCAGTTTTGAGGACTGTAGCCATATTCACATGAAAAAAATAGTAACCCAAGGTTGTAAGCTATAAATAAATGTTATATATTTCTATATCTATATATCTCTCTCTCTCTATATATCCCTGTATATAACATAACTATAATTTATAACATAACAGTATAGAATGATATGTCTATTATACTGAAATATGTGTATGTTTCTATGCATATATACATATATATTTTTTTCATAACTACACGTACATAGCTTAATAAATTTCAGGGATAAGCAGATGAGAAGTATCTAATGATTCTCATTGCCTTTTATTGGTCATCTAATGCTGAGTAACAAATTACCCCACAAGTTAGTAGCTTAATATAACACTATGTATTATCTCAAAGTTTCTGTGGGTAGGGAATCTGGCTGTGGCTCAATGGGGTGCCCTTGCTCCTGCCATGCTATTGTCATTTGAAGATTCCACTGGGAAGGGTCTGCTTCCCAGCTCATGCACATAGTTACTGTTAGAACTCAGTCCCTTGTGTGGTCTCAGTTCCTCAGAAGCTATTGGCCAGAGGCTTCCCTCAGCTCCTCCCGGTATAGATCTCTCAACAGTGCATCTCACAACATGGTAGCAAGAACAAGACAAAGACAAAGAGAGACAGAGAGAGACAGAGGGGAGGGGCAAAACGGAAGTTGCCATATTTGGGGGTTATGGGGTTTTTTGTTTTTCTTTTATTGAAGTATAGTTGATTTACAATGTTATGTTAATTTCTGCTGTACATCAAAGTGACTCAGTTATAGATACAGATATTCTTTTTCATATTCTTCTCCATTATGGTTTATCACAGGATATTGAATATATCAGTAGTTCCCTGTGCTATACAGTAGGACCTTGTTGTTTATCGATCCTATACACACTAGTTTGCATCTGCTTATCCCAAACTCCCAGTCCATCCCTCCCCAACACCCCCTTCTTGGCAACCACAAGTCTGTTCTCTATATCTGTGAGTCTGTTTCTGTTTCATAGACCTATTCTTTTGTGCCGTATTTTAGATTCCATATATAAGTGATATCATCTGGTATTTGTCTTTCTCTTTCTGACTTACTTTGCTTAATATGATCATCTCTAGGTCCATCCATGTTGCTGCAAATGGCATTATTTCATTCTTTTTTATGGCTGAGTGAGAAGTAAACTAATCACAAAACTATTTTGTAACCTATTCACAAAACTAACATGCTATCACCTCCAAATTCTGTCCATTAGAAGCAAATCACTGGGTCCTGTCCAGCGCATACTAAAGGGGAGGAGATTACACAGGGTGTGAACATCAGGGAGCAGTAATCTTGGGGAGTTGTGTCGCCAGCTACCTCACCTATAAGATTCCCCTCAGCTGGCTCTCGCATTCCCCACTCTCTCCTCATGTCTGGTCAACCCCCTTGCTCCATTTTGTCCCCTTTCACACCCTCTTCATACACTTTCCTTCCTGTTCAGCTCTTACCATAATGTGTTAAGTATCCCCCTCTCACTCACTCTGCTCCTGCCCTTTCATCCATGTGGATTGTTGGGTTTTGTTTAAATGTTAAACAACATTTTTGTTTATTTAAATCACATGTGAACTTCAAAACTATAGTTAAGATAAGACCTCACTGAAGCTTCCCCTAGAGACCTCAGAAGTCTGTGTTCCTTCTTCTGCATCCTGTAGTCTTTGGTTTACAATAAGCTGGACATGTCTTGCCTTTCCTGCCAGACTGTGAGCTTCTGAGACTGGGATGTGTCCACTCCCCTCCTGTACACATGATAGTCTGCATTTAGTAGGTGCCCTGCAAGGTTCACTGAGTGCAGTTGATTGACTTAATACATATCTAAGATGTGCAGAGTACTGAGATTTTATTTAGAATTCAAACTGTGTTATGAATTATGGACAGAGATTTGTTAAGCAGCCACAGACTATAAGCTCTGAGGCTTGGAAATGCATTCCAATTGGAAAGCTTCTTCCTCAGACACAGTTTTCTGTGCATCAGGGGTCAGACTCCACCACTGAATTACCGAGACATATTCCAGCCCGATTCCCACCCTGTTCCGCTTCTTCTTGCTCTGTGCCCCTTCCCTTATTCATCTCTCTCATCTGTGGCAGGAGTGAGAGACCTTTTCATTAAACTCTCATTCCCATCATTTATCTGGGCTGACCTTACAGTCCTCTTGGCTAGTCTGTTTTTCTCAAGGGACCTGGAGCTTGTAACTCAGGTTGGAGAACTGGTTGTTTCAGGGGGAGCTCCATCTTTGGTAGGAGCAGAGGTCATTATTAAAGCAAAAACAACCTGAACCAAGGCCCTTTAAATGTCTACTTGTATTTGGTTTGCATTCTCCTCATTCATTACACGTGAACCTTTAATGATTTATGTATCTGTGAATGTGTGAGGGAATAAAAGTTATAAAACTCTCACATTGGATTAGTGCCTGGCATTTCCAATGGTGTTTTCACACCCTATGTTTCATGTAATCCGGGCACCAGCAATAGGAAATAGATAATATTAATTGGATTTTATAAATAAGGAATTGTAGATCCAGAGAAATGACATCCTCTGCCCAAGATCACACCACATAGTTTACAAGAGGCAGAGCGAGACCCTGAGCTTAGACTCCCAAGTTCAGTGTTCTTCTGTCTTGATTTTCTCTGTCATTAGTGAAGGGAAGAGTGGAAATTCCCTTACATGGTCAGAACAAAGCTTAATTTCTTCCAAACAGTATTTGCTCAGTGAATGCATGTGAAAATTTCGAATGAAACTGAACTCTGGACTAATTATTGGGTTGTGGAATTGTCTTAGAACAGGTTTCAAGTTGCATTGTGCCTTAACGTCTTGTCCATTGGTACACAGCCTTCCTTCCTTTTATTCTTTTGCTTATTTATTTATCCAGCTAGCATACTTGTGACTCGCACCATGTAACATGTACCATGTACCTAAGAAGATCCCATCTCTCTGGTTTCATTCGCAGTCTAGTGAGGGAGATGAATAAGCAACTAGATGACAATGATTTTTGTATCTCTGATGATCTGTAAGCATCGTGAGAACATGACTGCATGTGTCTGGTTCACTGCAGTATCCCAGTGATGAGAATAGTACCCAATACTTAGATCTAGACTGAGGGCTCCAGATCTAAGTATCAGTTCACAAATATTAAAAATACCTGTGGGCACTCTCTCACCTAAGGACAGACGCCTGGATGGGATGGTTGGGTGGGCTTTGGCTTGGGGGTAGAGGTGGTAAGTGGAAAGTCTCACTCATGTCTCCTGCCCAGGGAGTTTGCCCGTTGGAAGGTGAGGAACACAGCCATTGAGAGGAAAGACCTGGTCCGTCATCCAGTGCCCCTCATGCCGGAGTTTCAAAGGAGCATCCGCCTGCTTGGCAGGAGACCCACCACTCAGCAGTTCATCGATACCATCATCAAAAAGTACGGCACCCACCTCCTCATCTCTGCTACCTTGGGAGGTAGGTCAGCAGCCACTGGGCCATAGTCTTGTCATGACTTTGAGTCTGAGATGGAGAGGACGGTGGGATGGCCTAGGATCAAAGCCGTCTTGACATCTCTGCCATCGTATGTCACTCAGAAGTATATGTTGCCAGATAAGCCACATTGTCTTGGTTGATTCCGTTCTCTGGGACAGTCTAACTTGAGAGTTTACTAACTTTTGTGGAAATACGGCTTCACCTTGGAATTTGCGCAATTCGTTGGGAATGTTTAATCGTATTATTATATTAGTTCCTTTGGAATGCAGTGTAATCTGGGGAAATAACTTCAGATGATGTTTAGAGAAGTGCCTTTGTTTGTTGAAGTCTGCTTTAGGGGTTGATAACTTGAGGTTATCTTTTTACAAATGGGGTATCGTTTGTATCTTATATGGGTTTGGAGTAGAGTAGTAGGAAAGCAGCCTAATTGCTCCACCCTGCTCAGCTTTACCCATCCCTCCCCATCATGTCCAGTTCATCTTCAAGGGAGTGAAGATAAGAGGGGAGGATAAAAGGAAGGAAAGAAATGCAAAGAAAACGGGAAATGGTAGAGACTAGTGCACTTAGATGCTATGGGTCTTGCCTGCGTGCATCATTTTATATAATGAGCTACAATCCTTTGGCCATCAGTTTTCTGCCACAAGGACTAAGTCCACTGAATTTTGAGAAAGCCCGTTGGGCAGTGGAGCACCATGCCACCTGCTCAGAGAGCTGCAAAGTTATGCATTTAGATAAGGCCCCTGTCAGCTGAACAAGATTGGTGTACTGACAGAGGCAGGTGGGTAGACTGAGGCATGCTTATAACAAGTGATCTTTTTTAGAGGAGGGTGAGTGCTACAAGCTGGAGCAGTCAGTATAAAGTTCCTGGAAGAAGTGGCAGTTCAGCTCAGTAGGAGTTGGCTGGGTAGAGGAGGGTGGGGAGGCTTTCTAGGTATGCATTTCAAGGAAGACCAATGATGTGGAGAATTTGGGTGGAGAAATTGGTTGGGCAAATTCATTCATTCATTCGTATCCACTACTTAGCTACTCCTATTACACTTTCTTGAGTATTTACTCATAGCAGGTGTTGTACATAGTCTTTAGTCCTCAAAAATGGCAAGTTAAGTTATATTATCTCCATTTTATAGATAAGGAAGCTGAGACTTACAAGAGGTATAGCTAAGAAGTGACAAAAATAAGTGTTGAACTTAGGGTTTTCTGTCCACAAAGCCTGTGTTATTTTTTTGACCCAATATCTGTCATCTCTTTAACCAAGTCACTCACCTGCCAACCCACCCAATCCAACAACCAACCAGCCAGCATGTATTCTTTAACATTTGAGTGTTAAATCATGTAGTATAAATTCTACTCTATTGTAAAGTGAAAATGAAATCACTTCTACACTGAGTGTGGCATTAACCTGTACCCTTTTCTTTAAATTTCCCCCATCTCCCATTTCACTTGAAAAAAACAATTATTGAGATCAATGCAGTGCTTCCATTAGGAACTGTGTTCTGTCCAAGTCCCCGGAAGTCCCAAATAACAGACTTTTCTTTTGCAGTGAAATATATTTTTAATTTCTCTGAGGCGAGGTGTTGAATTATTCACAGAGCCTTGGTCCTCTCCTGTTTTCACAGCACAATATTTTAAAATATGCAAAGCTTTGGATTGAGTTCTGGTGTTGGACAGCAAGCCCTAAATGTTCCCTGAATCCTCAGCATGGGTGACGGTGGGGGATTTACTGTTGATGGACACAGTGTGGCAGCAACCCAGCAACTGTGTGAGGTCCTTCTTACATCATCACTTCATTCACTCATTTGTGGAAAAGTATTTCTTAAGAGCCTTCCCATGCAATGGGAGAGAATGGAGGCGGTAGGTTGTAGGGCATGCAAGGGCAGGCTCTGGAGTTTGATCGCCTGTTTCTCACCAGTTTTGGGTCACCTTGGCAGGTTACTCAATACTTTCAGCCTTGGTTTCCTCTTTTATGAATAGAAATAATACTAGTACTTCATGTATATTGTGAAGATTAAATAAAATGATGCATTGAAAGTGTTTGGCACCTAACAAATCATTGCTATTGTTGTTCTAGCTATTATTATTATTATTGTTTTTATTATAACTATTGTTATCATTATCATTTACTGAGACTAAAAAATTGGGGGACTTGGGATTAAAACCCATTCCTACCACTCACTAGATGAATGGAAGACATTGAGAAATTCACTTTCCTGTCTGGCTATCAGTTTTTCCATCTAAATATAAGGAGGTGCAGAGAATTGTATTCACTGTAATTTTCCCTAAGGAGAACACCGTATTCACTTAGAGGAAATCCTTTGATTAGCTGTTTGGGGTGTCAGGTGAGTTCCTGCGGGCACGCTCAAACAACAAAAGATGATTCTTAAACTGTCACATAGAGGACAAGTAAATGCGTTTAGGGAAGAGGAAGGAAGCGGAGTGAGAAGGAGGAAGTGGAGCTGGCAGGAGGGCTGACATCTAAGACATTTCCATGGGATCCTCACTCTTGGGGTGAAATCCGTTAAACTCAACATAATTGGTATGAGTGATTTTTTTATGGATGGTGGTAAAGGGAAAAAATTGGGGTCTGGAATGACCCACATAAATACAGGGATAGCAAGTTCCCTTAGTCCCTCTGAAGATCATATTTTGGATTAAAGGAAACACCTTGGAGGTGGGTGTCTGTGTGATATATACAGCTAAGCTTGCACACGTGCACGGGAGCGTATGTCTCCCTGCACAGATGGATGTGCACAGACGCCTGCCTGTGCTTGCGTGAAAGTTAATCTATATGCAGACATACATACATACATATGCAGTGCACACACGCATACATCTTACACCCATGTATATGAGTACAATGTACACATATATGTGTATATGTAAGCTTGCACATGTATGTGAATGTATGTATATTGCATGAATGTCTGTTGATGGGTGAACACTCACGTTTTTGTGCTTGTGTATGTTTGTGTGTATACTCGTTCCCCACCCTGTATTTTGGGAGAGCTCCCCTTGGCTAAGAGGAAGGCTAAGAATAAAGTCACAGGGTCTCAGAAGGAAAGGATGAGGGATGCCCCAGAGGCCTGAAATCCAGACATCCCCTTCCTTCTTCTGGGAACAGTGCCCCCAGGTGACTCAAAGGATAAGATGATTGACTTGCCCCCACATCCCCCATTTCCTACGTGTCCCACTTTGTTCCCCTCTGAAAGAAGTGCTACAGAGAGTGAGACAAAGCCCCCAGAGACAGAAAGATTGAGGAAAGGGGTGAAGAGGCAATTTGCAGGAATGCCCAAATGGGAAAGCGACTCTAAACAGAATGTTCTCTTAATAAACAAGAAATTAAGTCTTAATAATGCAGCAAGAAGTCCATTAACCCCTCTTGATCTAAGGTTTGCTTCTGCCCGTTCTCAGTCCGGAGGGAACTGAGCTGTTTCACCTTCTCTTTCACAGGCCCCTTGGCGAGCCTGAGCTGACACTTGTAATATTTATATCCTCTGCTTCCTGGCTCTAACTTCTAGCGTATATTCACTTATTTAATCATTTACCTCTCCACCCACCTATCTATTCACCTATTCATTTAATCATCTATCTCCCCATCCATCCATCTATCCATCAAATGATAACTGAACATTTGCTCTTTGTTTGACCTGGGAAAAGCACTGGGAGCGTTAGAAAGAAGAATCAGAGTCCTTCCTGCCCCAGGCCACCACTCACCACACCTGGAACTCAATGTCTAATCGTATATAAAGTCGTTTTTAAGCCAAGTCTATTCAGGTTACTGCAGAGTCCAAAGGGTGGACAATCGTGTCCTCCTGCATAACTGGCGAAGACTTCATGGGAAGGTGCATATATGAGTTTTTTATTCTGAACTCAACTTGAGTCTAGGCATGTGGAACCCAGAGATTAATTTTGAAAATGATGAATCTTCTTACTGGAAGATTGCAGTCAATCAACAAACACCGTAGAGTTGGACCACTTCCACATTTATCCATTTACCCACACATACCCTGATCATTTGTTAAGCACATAATATATGCCCATATTGTGCTAGGCAAAGACAGTGAAATGACGAAAGACTCCTACATACTCATTGACTTCACAGTGCTTCTCCTCTAGTAAAAGAGAGAGGCTATTAAACAAGAAATCACCAGGAAATGTGACAGGTAACATATTGGAGAAATAAAAGAGATCGTGGGAGCCCGTGGTTAGAGTTCTTACTTTAGTTTAGGTAAACAGTGGGGGATTCAGGGAAGGCTACCTAGAGGAGGTGTCTTAAGTGACACCTGAGGGATGAGTAGAAGTTAGCCAGGAGAAAAGCAGAAAAGCAGAGTCCCAACCATAAGAGAAAATAGGGCACATTTGTACAGGATAGAGTACAGCTAGAGAGCAGCACGGGATGCAGCTAGAGAGACCAGATCATCAGTGTCTTGGGTCCCACATTATCTACAGGGATGCAGGCACCCTGCATCGTTTCAACATGTAACTAATAAACTATTAATGATATTTTTATTTCTTTTTTCCGTTACAGTTCTGTTTCTATTTTTTTAATAGAAATATAGTTGATTTACAATATTGTGTTAGTTTTAGGTGTACAGCAAAGTGATTCAGTTATATATACTTTTTTTCAGATTCTGAAAAATTCTGAAAAAACAGTAAATCCTTATTGCTTATCTATTTTATGTACAGTAATTTGTATCTGTTAATCCCATACTCCTAATTTATCCCTCCCCTGCCTTCCCTTTGGTAACCATCAGTTTGCTTTCTATCTGTGAGTCTGTTTTGTATATAGATTCATTTGTATTATTTTTTAGAATCCACATATAAGTGATATCATATACTATTTGTCTTTCTCTGTCTGACTTACTTCACTTAGTATGATAATCTCTAGGTCCATCAATGTTGCTGCAAACGGCACTATTTCATTCTTTTTTATGGCTTGGTTTTATATTTGGTTTAAGAAGATCTTATACCACATCTTCTTAAACCAAACATCTGTTGATGGGTGTTGGAGTTGCTTCCATGTCTTGGCTGTTGTGAATATTGGGGTGTATGGGTCTTTTCGAATTATAGTTTTCTCTGGATATATGCCCAGGTGTGGGATGGCTGGATCATATGGCAACTCTATTTTTAGTTTTTTAAGGACCCTCCATTCTGTTTTCCATAGTGGCTACATCAGTTTACATTCCCAGCAACAATGTAGGAGGGTTCCATTTTCTCCAAACCCTCTCCAGCATTTGTTAATTAATTAGATATTTTACTTAGTTTTTTTACATTTTCCAGATCTTGGGACTCTGCTGTGTGTAATTTACAGGTACAGTGCATCTCAGTTTGGACCAGCTGCATTTCACATGCTCAGTAGCCACACTTGGCCAGTGGTTCCTGTACTGGCCAGCATGCATGTAGTCACTGGGTGACTCTAAGAACGGGGACACTGTCTTATTCATTTGTCACCCAGTGCCTGCCAAAGTGCTCAGAACACACGGAATACCCAGTGCATGCATGCTGAGCTAAACGTAATGGACACACAGAGCGTGATGGACGGAGGTGATGACAGCTCTCTCGGGGTGGGGGGGGGGCGGGGGGGGAGGGTGTGGCTGGGGAAACCTCGCCTGTAAGGTGATGGCCAGCCGAGCAGGCTCTGAAGAGTGTATAGGAGATGCCAGGTCAAGGACACAGGGCAGTAAGAGGAAGTGATGTTTGAATTGGTCCCAAAATGCTGGATAGGATTTCAATAGTCAGCCATTTAGGGGAGGGACAGAATGGTATTCCAAACAGAATAAAAAAGAGTCTGAGGAAAGCCTGAGAGGAATTGGCAAGAATAAACCATGGAGGCAGAAGGAATGGTTTGGCTGGAACACAGGGAGGGAGACAGGGCTGAAAAGACAGGCTGGAGGCTGCACGTGGAGAACTCTGAATGACAATGAAACCACTTTCTAGAAGCAGTCATGGAGGGGTCCGAGGCAGAAGAATTAACCTAGGGGTCAGGACTGTGCCCACATCCTAGGATAACCACTGTTCTTTTGAAAGTAAATTGTGTTTTCCATTCAACTCAGAAATCATCAGCGTTCTAAAGAAATTTCAGTTATCTTAGATATCAGGCTTTTGTCCTCAGAACGTATCGGTAATGTTTGTTCTCTGACTATCCTGTTGTACTGGGTTGACTAGAAGTAAGGATAAGTCTCATACGACTGGTATTTTGTGGTAATCGAATAACGGTGGTTAACCCTTCCTCAGGGCTTACTATGTGCCAGGCAGGGCTCAGGTGCTTTATGTCATTAACGGATTCAATCCTATGACAACCCTAGGAGGAAAGTACAGTTAGTACTCTCAATTTTACACATGCAGAAACTGCAGTATAGAGCAGCATTCCCCAGCCTTTTTGGCACCAGGGACTGGTTTCGTTGAAGACAATTTTTCCATGGATGGGGGTGGGGGACGGTTCAGGCGGTAATGTGAGTGATGGGGAGCGATGGGGAGCGACGGGAGTGGTGGGGAGCGATGGGAGTGGTGGGGAGCGACAGGAGTGGTGGGGAGCGACGGCAGCGATGGGAGCAGTGGGGAGCGGTGGGGAGCGATGGCAGCGGTGGGGAGCGATGGGAGCAATGGGGAGCGATGGGAGCGGTGGGGAGCAGTGGGGAGTGATGGGAGCAGTGGGGAGCGATGGGAGCAATGGGGAGCGATGGGAGCAGTGGGGAGTGGCGGGGAGCAGTGGGGAGCAGTGGGGAGTGATGGGAGCAGTGGGGAGCGGTGGGGAGCAGTGGGGAGCGGTGGGGAGTGATGGGAGCAGTGGGGAGTGGTGGGGAGTGGTGGGGAGTGATGGGAGCGGTGGGGAGCGGTGGGGAGTGGTGGGAGCGGTGGGGAGTGATGGGAGCGGTGGGGAGTGGTGGGGAGCGGTGGGAGTGGTGGGGAGTGATGGAGCGGTGGGGAGCGATGGGGAGTGATGGGAGCAGTGGGGAGTGATGGGAGAGGTGGGGAGTGATGGGAGCAGTGGGGAGCGGTGGGGAACGGTGGGGAGCGGTGGGGAGTGGTGGGGAGTGATGGGAGCGGTGGGGAGTGATGGGAGTGGTGGGGAGGGGTGGGGAGTGATGGGAGTGGTGGGGAGGGATGGGGAGTGATGGGAGCGGTGGGGAGCGATGGGAGCAGTGGGGAGCGGTGGGAGCGGTGGGGAGCGGTGGGGAGTGATGGGAGCGGTGGGGAGCGATGAAGAGCTCGTGGCCACTCACCTCCTGCTGTGCGGCCTGGTTCCTAACAGGCCGCAGACCGGGGTTGGCGACCCCTGGTATAAAGAGTGCAGGTAACTTGTTCCCATAGCTAGTTCAAGTCCAGGCAGTCTAGTTCTAGAGACTGCCTTCTACTACTACTCCAAATGATTTTTGATTGCTACAACGAACAGACAATGATATAAGGACTTTACGTGTGTTAATTAATTTATTCTTCTTAATTATTCTATGCAGTAGGTGCTATTCTTCTCCTGATTTTGTTCATGAATAAACTGAGAATCAGAGAGGTTAAGAAATGTCCCCAAGTTCACAGTTAGTTGAGAGTGAAACCAGCGGTACAATGATCAGATCTATTTAGGTGGCATATCTGGAGCTTCCTTTATGAAGTTCTGGTGAAACATCTTGTTGTCCAAAATAAAATGCACCATTAGTTAGTACTGTTAGTAATCTATGCATGTATTTCTAAGGAAAACTTCATGGTAAATTATATAAGATTTTCTATTTCTCTCTCTCTCTCTCTCTCTCTCTCTGTCTGTTTCTTCCACCCTATGCCTAACTTTCATGTCATCTCCTCTCTCCCCAAGATGTAACTTAAGAAATATTTATTGAATGAATGAAAAAAATTGATGGATTAACTATTTACTATCTACTATATGCCAAGCACTGGGCTTTGTACAAGGGGTACAGCAGTGGCTAATATAGACAGTGTCTGACTTCACAGGGCTGACAGTTTAGTTTTTCCTATCTATCTGTCTGTATCTGTGTTTGAACTATGTCTTATCTCTCTATCTCTCTCCCTCTCTCCCTGTCTATATCTCTATTTATCTATCCATCCATTCGTACGTCCATCTGTCTGGGAAGGGGTAGCAGCAGGAGAAAGAGAGAAAGGAAAGAACAAGGGAAGAAGAGAGGGGAGAAATGAGAGGAGGAATAGGTGGAATTGGATGATGAGGAGGAAACAGAGGAGAAGAAAGGAATGGGAAGGGACCATCTATGGCGAATCCATCATTTTACAGAAAAGCCTGAGCCTTGAAGACAGGAAATGAGTTGTGTTACGAGATGATGCTGGTGAGAACCATGAAGTGGATTAGTAAGAGCTGGACTTGACGACTAAGAGGCTTTCCATGATCTTCGTCCTGATGGAGCTTGGCGCTTACAGACACCTCTGGACTGTCTTGCTTTCATTGTGCTCTTGATTTTCAGAGGCAGAAGGAAATTTGGGCAAAATGAATGAGAGGTCTGAAGCTATTTTCGGCATCCAAGCCATGAAGGCTTTCTACGCATCCCAAAGCTCAACGGGCTGCCTGAGCTTCTTTCCTTTTCTGTGCAGGGGAGGAGGCCTTGACCATGTACATGGACAAAAGTCGCCTGGACAGGAAGTCAGGGAATGCCACTCAAAGTGTTGAAGCTCTGCACCAGCTGGCATCATCCTACTTTGTGGACCGTGATGGTACCATGAGGAGGCTCCATGAGATCCAGATATCAACTGGAGCAATCAAGGTACGGCTTGCGGGTGGCTTCGGGTGGCAGGCTCTCAGACAACAGCACTGCACAAACGTAGTCTGCGAGTCAACGGGCAGATGACATCCCTGGCTTCTTACCCAGGGAGCTAACAGTGCCCCCCTCCAGCCACTCTGCCTGAGGTGCCTGAGGTTGTCAAGTGCCCCATAATACCCCGAGCATTGTCATTAAGGCGACCACATGTACTGATTTCCTGGGGCAACCCTGGCTGTAATCATGGCAGAATTAAACATAGTACTTTCTTTCACTCTTTTTTTTTTTTAAACAGCTTTATTGGAGTATAATTGCTTTACAATGGTGTGTTAGTTGCTGCTGTATAACAAAGTGAATCAGCTATACATATACACATATCCCCATATCCCCTCCCTCTTGCGTCTCCCTCCCACCCTCCCTATCCCACCCCTCTAGGTGGTCACAAAGCACCGAGCTGATCTCCCTGTGCGATGCGGCTGCTTCCCACTAGCTATCTGTTTTACATTTGGTAGTGTATATATGCCCATGCCACTCTCTCCCTTTGTCCCAGCTTACTCTCCTTCACTCTTAAAGCTCTGTGTGGATGATTTCCAGACTCCCTTTCTAGGTGAAGGAACAGGCTACAGTGGGTAAATCATTTTCGAAAGGTCACAGAGCTCTCAAGAGTCAGATTATGCCTAGGTCAGTAATTGGTCAACACCTGTGTTTTTCATCCTCCCTCCCCATTTTACAGATGGGAACACTCAGGTCCAAGGGTTAAAGACTTCTGCTCAGGGTTACACACCTAGCCAGTGCATTAACAGGGACTAGAACTCTACTCTCTAGACCAGGGATCCACGAGGATTTTTTGTAAAGGGTCAATAGTAAATATTTTAAGATTTGCAGGTCATATGATCGGTATTACTACAACTCAGCTGTGCTGCTGTAGCACAAAATTAGCCATACAATCAGTGTGTAAAAAATGGGCATGGCTGTGTTCCAATAAAACTTTATAAATCAGGCAGTCTGTCATGTGCCGACCCATGCTCATCTACCCCAGCGCTGTCCAATAGACCCTTCCAAGATAATGGAGAGACTGTATCTGTGCTGGCCAAGACAGGAGCCACTAGTCATATGGGGTTATGGAGCATGTGACATGTGGCTACTTAGACACTAAATTTGTAAGGTGTTTTTTTTTTTTAAATTTATTTAAGTTTAAATAGCCACATTGGTAAGAACAGCTGTGGAGACTTTCAGTTCAATGCCTTAGAGCATAGGTACTTAAAAAAATTCCACTTTAAATGCAGTAAATTCAAGGATTACCTTTATAAAGAGAATAAAGGAGGACATTTTTGATTAAAAAGGATTAGTTCTTTGGAGGGTTTCAATGAAGATTTTTTTGCATCTCAAAGTTTCTTAAACCAGATTATACCTGCATTTTACCTCATTATTCAGTCTATTTTCTCTTCCTGAGCATCTTCCTTCTGAATAAAATGCAGACCTAGTCTTATATCAAGACTTTAAAAGGTATCTCTAGGGAAAACGTGTGTGTGTGTGAAGGGGTGAGGGGTTGCCGGGGAGTGTTGGTGGATGTCAGGCAGATGAGTCAGAAACTGACCAAGGGAAGAGAAAAAATGTGGGAGGGGAGAGACTTGCTGAAGAGGGAGGGAGGAAGGGGAGAAATAAATCAGATCAACAAAGAGCCAGTTTATCCGAGAAGAATCGCCTATATTGGGGGGATTATGGTGTTAGGGAGCTCAGCACAGAGAGATGGAACTTGATGAAGCCATCGGAGTCTGAGTGAAGCAAAGGCCTGGTTTTCATTATCACCAAATGGTTCCCTCCCCGCAGGATGGGATGCGGAATTGAGATATTGAAGCTCTGTCGGAAGGTAATCCTCTTTTGTGCATCCCGGAAGTGCAGTGTGCCTCCTCACGAGGAATTTCTTAGAGAAATTGCACACAGGCCACTCAAGGAGCCATTCTTGGAATAGCACCATCCTCGACACTCAATCTGGCACTTGGGTTTTTCTAGCCATTTCTTGACGCTACCTCAAGACCCAGCTGGCTAGAATTGGTCTCGCTGCCAGCTTTGTCTAAGATGAGCAGCTGACCCAGGTGGGGAAGTTTTGCCCGTGGTTTCTCTTCCCGAGCATCTTTAGCAAGACGGATTGGTAGTTTTGAATCTCATTGAACAGTAACGAGGTCATTATTCTGTACACAAAAAAGAATACATTATTTTTTAAAAGCAAAGCCTAATAACCTTCCATTTTTGTACTGTTTCCTAAGTGCTAGATACTTCAAAAATACGGTCCCTTTACCGTTAGGGTGGGTAACAGTATTACTGACATTGTGTAGATGCAGAAATTGAGGCTTAGAAAGAGGAGTTAGTGATCCAAGGCTCTGCTGCTGGACGGGGCAGAGCTGGCATTGGGAGATCTGTGTGACTATATCCCAAGTCATCATTCCTGACAACAGTCAGCGCTATGTCCTTACAGCTGGATGCAAACCTCAAAACAAGCCTACAAGTGATTGTGTTAAATAATGGAAAGTGAAGGCTAAAGACATGAAGAAACCACTTTACATACTAAACCATTCATATTTCAAGGTTATCTTTTAGAATAGCTGTTTCCCTCTTGTCCACCACCTCAATTATTCTAAGACAGTGTTTGAGAAACACACCACCAGGGGATTGGGGTGATCATTCTGCAGTGGAGCTGACTGTGCTGTTTGCTATTTTTTTTTTGGAAAATGGGAATAATTTTATTGTTCTTGCCTAATGATAACGCATATGTACTCATCGATAATGCACGTTACAATTTATAGAGACTCTTGGTAATAAGATGTCAGTTACTGAACATATGCCATGTGTCAGGCGCTTACACCCATCAGGTTTAGTCTCACCACCTTCCTGGAAGGATTTACTAGCTTCAGATTGCGGGAGCTTACAGAAGTGACTGCCTGAGGGCACACGGCAAATAAAGGGTACAGCCAGGATCTAACACTGACTCTCCTAACTCCAAAGCCCATGCATTTGAAATACACTCTAGTGTTTCCACTTATTTTTAGTTCATATAATACTTGAAATGGCTTTGTGCAGTGAGAACCAAGGATAGAACGTGGGCGTCCTGGCTCCAGTCTGCTAGATTGCCCTGCTCTCCCGTTGTCTGCTTGGCAACAGTCAGGCATGGTCCTTGACACAGGCAAGGGGCTCAAGAAGTGGCCGCTGGCTCAGGTCAGGCTTTCTCTGCTGCCTGAGCTCTGCTGGGGGCTGACTATGCAGGATCTGTCCCAGACAAGGGCATCTGTCTCACATCTGTCGCCCTTGATGTCCACTCCAGGTCACAGAGACACGCACTGGGCCTCTGGGCTGTAACAGCTATGACAATCTGGACTCTGTGAGTTCCGTCCTTCTGCAAAGCACGGAGAGCAAACTGCACCTTCAAGGTAGGATGTCAGTGGAAATGATGGGAACAGAGAGGGGGAGGGGAGAGCAGCCTGGGGGAGGAGGGATGAGGGGGTATCAGGAGGCATGATGTGGAGGGAGAATGAAAACTAAGATGAAAGGCAGAGAAACCAACCAAAAATAAAAATATGCAAATTAAGACAGTTGTGATATGATGTCTTTTTAAAAATTTTAACATATATAGGACATTGAATTCATGGTTATTAATTAGTTTTCAGATATAAAGTATGGAAATGTGAGCTTTATCTGATTATTTTGATGAAAATGTCTAAACAGTGTTATTTATAGATGTTCCAGATCTAATATATATTAAAGTTTCATATCATAGCCTCTGAATTTCCTACATTATTGTGTTTGATTCTCAATATATTTTGGCAGATATTATTTGAATTCCAAGAACTATAGGGCATTTTATAGAATTTTTGGTTCTATGTCAACTTCTTTCTCATGTTAATCATTAGTGGTCTTCAGTATATTCATACACCCATACGTATTTGTGTATGTGTGTGTGTGCTTTTAGCAGAGTTTACAAATGAGAACATTCAGTGCTGGCTGGAATATAGAAAGACGGATCCTCTTAGGCATGGCTAGTGAAATTGCAACAATTCTAAGGATTAATTTGTTGAAATACATACATATTTGTATTTGTTTATTATCTATTATATGTCAGGTACATGTTATGTGCTCCATATATACTCAAGACCTTGAAGAAAATACACTCTTTAAAATAGTCATTTTATCCTGATTAATTCATCATAAAGAGGAGGGGAGATTGTAGGGGGAAAATGATAAAACTTTAAGTATAGATAGTGCTGTTTTAAAAAGGATAATTTATAATAGCAAAGAAAAAAACAATGTAAAGATTTCAGTTTTCCACATGAGGAGACTAAATGAATTGTGTAGCATCCATACAACATAATATTAGGCAGGTGCTGAAATGTTGTTTATAAAGAATTTTCAGGATACGTGAAAATGATTTACTGTAATGTTAATTAAAAAGTGGATGGTTTCTGACTGAATGTATGGCATGATCTTCATGTAAAAGGATAAGGAAAAATAACATTGCAAGGAATTATGCGAGATGTTAAAAGAGGTTACTTCTGGATGATTAGGTTAGAGATGATTTATTTTAGTCTTCCAATTCCTTTTCTAACTTTTCTACAATGATCGTGTATTAACTTTATAGTCATAAAAACTGTCATATGCTTTAACTTTGAGCGAACTAAGAATGTGACCTTTTAGAAAGGTATCTGATAAAGGTGATTCTGAATGTCAGTGGGAGGAAATTTGGGTTGAGATTGGCAGGTCGAGCTAAACAGAGCCTAATGTGACTTTTATATTCTGGTTCCTTGGCAACTCTTTGATTCATGCTCCTGTTATAGAAGATGGTTGGAAAGTGGTACAGAGCAAGCTTGGTAGTGTCACTTGGGAGCAATGAATGAAAATCCATCAGGAAAATTCAGGCCAAGAGAGTGGTCTAGCATTAAAACAAAAGCCAACAAAACAAAACCTCAAGTACATGAAGAATAATCCTGCACCCCTTTAGTAGACAGAAGAGTAGACAGATGAGTTTGGTAATGCCTGATAAGAAATGAATAAGGAAGACAGACCTACCTTGGGTGCACCAGGATTTTCAATATTAGCTCCTGTGATGCCTACAGTGAGCTTGTGGGATGAGAGCAGGGTTTGAATCCAGGAAGTACGGCTCCGGTCTGTCTGGTCACCCTGCTGTGCACGTAGGAGGTAAGTTATAATCAGAGTAAATTAGTTGGGATTAACAGGATCTCACTAGGAATTTATTAAGATCTTAGGGCCATTTAGAAGCTGATTTACAGTGAAGCTAAGGAAGCTTAAGATCCAGGGCTCCCTCACCTTCTAAGTCCCTAAATTTTCTCATTCTGCATATTCATGTTCACATGTAATTTTGAATTCCGTTTCTCAATAAGCACCTGTAGCCTAAGCCTCAGTCCTAAAACCCAGATCTGCCATTGGTTACATTATTAGCAGCATGTTATTCACACAAAAGAAGGAGATGACAGCTTTGTTCTGTTCTAGATTGGTCAGAGCACACCTGGTGGATTGGGTCCAAGTGTGGGCAGCACATTTCAAGAGGGACATCAAGAAACTGAAGGAGAGTGTCTTATAATACATAACTGATGAAGGTGGACTTAGAGCAGAAGGATGTGTCTGTGGATACCTGAAGGGCTGTCTTGCAGAAAAGTTAGTCAAATTCGATAATATGGATAAAATGGGGCAAACCTGATCTACATGTGGGAAACTACAAGGATCCCAGGTTTAAACTAGATCTCAGTTTAAACTCAGTATAAAATAGATCTTCTAATGCACATTCATGTCCAAACCTGGAATGTCCTGCTGAAGCATATAGTGACTCTCTTGTTATTAGGTTTATACGTTGGTGACGTTTGGTAGGGATGTTATAGAAACTATTTAATCATCATTCCACCGTGTTGGTGATTGAATCAATACTGATGCTTAGGAAGATGCTGAATCACAAACCTTTATCGAGACTGACTATGTGCCAAATTCAGTGCTAGATCCTGGGCCTATGAGCACAAATCAGTTCAACTCAATTCAGCAAATATTTTTCAAGAACTCATGTTGTCATTGGGCTAGGCACAGAAAACAGTGGTGAACAAGACAGACATACTTTTTGCCCCAAGGAAATATACACTCTATCAAAAAACATGGGTTTAGACGAATAATAATGTGCAATGAGTTTGGATGGAAAAAAATCGTGACGGTTCTTTGATACCCAGTAGTATGGAGATTTCACCTACTAGAGAATCAGGGAAGTTTTCTTGATAAAAAGATGCACAGAATGAGACCTGAAGAGTGGAGAAGGGGGCAGGGACATAGCTATGGAGCAGAGTCCTCGTGAATGGCATTCAAGGAAATTGAAAAGATCTTAAGAGATTAAAGCAGAGATATCAATGGTGAGAAAGGCAAAATAATATGTCATATCCTAGAAGGCCTCTGTAGCACATTAATGAGTTGAATATTAATTTGAGAGTAATGGGAACCATAAAAGGGTTTTAAAAAACAAAGTAGCAGGAAGAGATTATTAATGTTTTGGAAGATCACTCTGGCTACTGTGTGGTCAATTAATTAGAGAGGAGTAGTTTGGAGGTTGGTGACCGGTTAGTTAAGGGCTACTGCAGTATTGAAGATGAGATGTCACAGACTGAAACCATGGAAGCAACAGTTGGGATGGAGAGAAATAGACCAATTTTGGAGTTACTTAGGAGGTGTCACTACCAGGATTCAGTGAAAAGACCATGAAAGATTTAGGTATTTGAGTGAATGAAGAGTGGGAATAAGAGAGCCGACAGACAGGAAAATACATATGATTCAAGGTAGTGTGTAATATAGTAGAGCTAGTAAAAGTAATGCGTACTATTACAGAGATGTGGAAAAGGAGGTAATCCATTCTGTCTGTCTAGGTAGAGGAATCATAGAAAGGAGGAAAAAATATTCTCCTGGTGGAAGGTAAAACAAAAGAACTTCTTAAATATAAGACAGAAGAATATCTCATGACTTTTGGATAGGCTGATACTTATTCAATAGCATCCGTAAAGCACCAAGTAAAAGAAAAAGGTTGATAAATTGGACTACTTTAAAATTAAGAATTCCTGTTTATCAGAAGATGCTATTCATGGAATGAAAATGCAGGTTACAGAGTGGAAGGCAATATTGGTGATAAATGTATCTGACAAAGAACTCATGTGTAAAATATGTAAATAACCTCTAAAACCAATAAGAGAAAGGCAGGCAATCCGGAAAGACAAGAAAATGGGTAAAAGGCATGAACAGGCACTTCGCAAACAAGAATATCAAAATGGCTAATAAATATTTGAAACGGTGATTAACTTTACTAGTCCTCAGAAAATGTAAATTAAAACAGTGTCATAACACACCGATCAGTCTGGCTCAACTGAAGAATCTGACAGTATCAAGGAGTGACAATGTTGAACACTGGGAACTTACATGCATTGCTCCTGGGAGAATAAATTAGTACAGTCACTTTGGAAAACTCTTTTTGGCAGCTTCTACTGAAAACTCAATGTGTCCTCACCCTATGACCTAACAATTACAACTCCTAGGAATATGCCCAACAGAAATGTGACCTTTGTTCACCAAAAACCATGAATGTTCATAGGAGTTTTGTTCAAAATAGTCCCCCAAAGGGAAATAGCCCCAAATGCCCATCAACAGAAAAATGGGTAAATAACTTGTCATACATTCACATGATGGGCTACAATACAGACATGAGAAAGAATCAACTACCCTTTCATGCAAAAATATGGAAGAATCTCATGAATGCAACATTAAGTAACAGAAGCCAGACACGAAAGTGGAAATGCTGTATGATTCCATTCTTACACAGCTCAGAAACAGTAAAACAAATACATTGCTTTAGAATTCCAAAGAGCATTAACCTTTGTGGAGGAGGAATGGGGAAGTGACTGAAGAGAGATGAGAGAGGTTTCTGGAAGTCTTAGTAATGTTCTTTTTTTGTGTGTGTGGTACGTGGGCCTCTCACTGTCGTGGCCTCTCCCGTTGCGAAGCACAGGCTCCGGACGCGCAGGCCCAGTGGCCATGGCTCACGGGCCCAGCCACTCCGCGGCATGTGGGATCTTCCCGGACCGGGGCACGAACCCGCATCCCCTGCATGAGCAGGCGGACTCTCAACCACTGCGCCACCAGGGAAACCCAATGTTCTGTTTCTTGATCACAGTAGCCACACATGGACGTGTTTACTTTGTGAAAATTCATGCAGCTGCACACACATGATTTATATGTGTACATTTCTGTGTATACAATATGCAGCTATTAAAAATTTATTTAATAATGTGCTCTATCTTGACATCCTCTGCAAAGAGAAGACATGAATAAAACAGAGACAAATGATCAGGAGGTGATCCAGCCCAGCTAGAAGGGAAACTGCATGGACTGAGGGGTGGAGGAACCAGAAATAATAGATACTATTTATAAAACACTTCCTTGAGTGCCAGGGACTGTGTTAATTTATTTTTATTATATTTACATTTATGTATTTGTTTTTATTTTAACTCTTATTTATTTGTTTTGTATAACTGGATTTATTACATTTTTAATCTTCATAGCATTCCTATAAGGAAGGCATAAATAACATCCCCATTTTGTAGGTGAGAAAACTGAGGCTGAGAGAGGTTTCTTAATAAGTGATTGAGCCAGAATTTTAACCTGACCTGACTTCAGAGTTTCTCCTTCTCAAAACGGGTTGCTCTGTATTCCTCTGTTCCCCTCCTAAAGCCTCTGAATGAGGCTGGCGTGAGATTCTGCAGAGGCTTATTTGGGTAGATTGAGGATGATACGAATGACAGCCTAATGACATTCACTTTGTGGTGTTTCATAAAAGGTTCACAAAACAGGGCAAAGATGGAGGGAAATAGGAAACAGAAAGAGGAAGATTGGAGAAGGAGACTCAAAATGAGGAAGAAAGGATTGTGGAAATGAGCAGAGGCTATTAGTAGTCAAAGCAGCCACCACCGAACTAAACTAGTTGTAATAATGCTAGTGGCATAATGATAACTTCTTATTTTTATCCTCCTTTCTCCAAGAAGCCCACTGAGTGTTCTACCGACGTTGTCATGTAATTTAATCTAGTATCCATCTGGTGAGATGGATGTAGACAGAGCAGACCTCTGCCTTTGTAGCTCACTGAAGTGGAAACAGATGCAGGGAAAGTCTTTTGCTGAAATCTAGGGATAATCCAGAAATGTATTCATTCACACATTCACTTATTCATTTAGCAATATTTATCGAACATCACCTATATGTCAGACATTGTTTTAAGAGCGGGATGTAGAGACGTGAATAAGCTAAGTCTCAGTCATTTTGGAGTTTATATTTAGTGTGTGGGTGTTGGGGGAGCAGAAAGAAAGAAACAAGTAAAGAAAGAAATATATTTTCTTTACAATCAGAGAGATAGTGTGGGAATAGGTCATCTAGAAATTTGTAGACCATGGAACAGACTTCAGATTTTACTCTGAATGAAATGAGAAGCCACTGGAAATTCAGGCAGTGGAGTAACTGGAGCTCACTTACATTTTACGTGAATTACTATGACTGTTATGTAGAAAAGAACTGTAGAGGGCAAGACCACATACACAGAAACCAGCTTGGAGGCTATAGTGTTTATCAAGGTGAGAGAAAATGGCGGCCTGGACCATGACAGTGGCAATGAGGGTTGTAAGAAGTGATTGGATTGTGGATATATTTTTAAGTAGTGCTGACATTAGTTGGCAATGGACTGAGAAAATGCTTGTGAGAAAAAGAGAGAAGCCGAGGATGTTCCCAAAGTTTTGCCTGAGTGACAGCAATGATGGCATTGCCTTACTGCTGTGGTGAATACTGTGGGAGGGATCCGTTCAGGGATATGAGGAATTGGGTTCGAACCTAATTGGGTTTGAACCTAGGTTTGAGAAGTCTCTTATATATATGGTTGTCAATGATGAGTGGACATTTGGAAAGTCAGGGGAGAGAACAGAGATATAAATTAGTATAGCGATGATATTTAATGATATGAGATTGGACAAGATTACCTTGGGAGAGAGTGTAGATAGAGAAAAGAAGGAATCCAGTTATTGAGCCATGGGGAATTTAATATCGAAGAGTTGGGGTAAAGGCATACTAATGAGGAACAAGGAAAGGAATCTAAGAAGTGGCCAGGGGTGCGGGTGGCAGTGTCGTGGGATGAGAGCCAAGAGAGTGTGGTATCCTGGAAACCAAGGGAAGAATGTTTTCCAAAGCAGAGGTCGTTGTCAACTGTGTCAAATGCCACTTATAGGATGAGTAAGATGAAGATGAGAACAGAGTAGTGGGCTTAGCAACATGGAGGTCATGGGTGACCCTAACAATGATGCTTCAATGGAATTATGGGAGTGGAAGCCTGAGTAGAGTGAGTTCAAGAGAAAATAAGAAGAGAGGAAGTGAAGGTAGGGGTTTAGCAAACTCTACGGAGGAATCTCGCAGTGAATGGCACAATAGCAGAAGGTGACGTGGAGTGCATGAGTTTTTCTTCTCTTTTAATATAGAAGCAACACAGAAGGTGACGTGGAGTGCGTGAGTTTTTCTTCTCTTTTAATATAGAAGCAACAAAACTTTTATATGCTGATGGGAGTTATTCTTCAGAGAGGGAAACATTGATTCTATGAGTAAGAGGGATTATTTTAGGGTCATAGTTGAGCAGGGAAGAGTGAATAGGATCTTGTATATGACTGGAATTATTTGCCTTAGATAAGAGCTCCTGCAAGTTCATACAGAGTGAAGGGAAGGAGAACCTATAGACCCATAGACCCATAGGTGGGGTGGGTGCAATTCACAGTTGTGGTAATGGGACCATTTTCTTAAACTTTGCTTCTGATCACTTTTCATAGATGTGTTACAAGATTTTTCAGATTGTAATATCTCTGAAATTAGAATGTTTCTTATAACTGATGGTATGTCATAGTTTAATTGGCAGGTTATTTATTTTCTTAGTGTATGCAAAAGAATGATACGTTTTACAAAAAATGGCTTCTTAGATTCAATGACACGTAGTGTTTTCCTCAGTGAAAAAGGAGTGAAGTCACTAACCCACTCTCAGTTTCCAAAAGAGAAAAATGGACAAGAGTACAGTCAAGATCTTGAAAAGATGGGATGCTAGGCAGTGAGGGGATATGGGGTGCAAGACTCCAGGCATCATCTACACTCTGCACCTCCAGAGAGGCCACCCAAGACTCTGCTGTGTTTTGAGAGCCTCCTCCTAATATTCACGTTCAAATAGCCCATTTCACTCGTTGATCTTAAATTATTTCTCCTCCTCTTTCTCCTTCTTCTTTCGTCCCTCCTTCTTCCTCCTCCTCCTTACCCCTTCATTACTTTCCTTGTGTCTCTTCTTGAAACCTCAGCTTCTTCCAGACCAGTCTCTATCTCCTATCACTCATGAACTCAGAATCTTTTCACGCCCTAAGTGACTTCCCCTCTCTCTTTTATTGAGTTCAGTCCGTCTTTCCATACCCAGCACTAATATCCATCCCCTTATTAGAAGTCCTTCTTTCTTTACCCCTGTCATGGCTCACCTCCTCCCATCATCATTTCTCTCTTCCCTGGAGTGACTGTCAAACCAGCCTTCTTGATTCTGATCACTTCTGCTGATCATCCCCATCGAAGCAGCCAGTGTGCTCTTCTTAAAATCAAATCAAATACTGTCACTTCCCTGCTTAAAACCCTTCATAGTCTCTGATATGGGTATAAGGAATAGACCTGGGCACCAGGCTATTCATAATCAAACTCTTGCCAATTTTCTTGGCTTTGTCGTATTCCGTCATCCAATACGTACTATATCCTTACTCCAGGCCTGTGGAATTTCTTACATTTTACTACAGTCATCTTTTTTTGTTTTTTATTGCTTCAAACTTTTGTACATCATCTCTCTAGTTCCTGGACTTTCACCTCTCCCAGGAAAACTTCTCTTAATGCTTCTGCCCTGGTTGTTAGACACCCTGCCCACCTTCTTCCCTAGGATTTGTCATGCAATAGTATAATCATCCTATTATTAATCTGACTCCCCAGTTGGAGTATAAATTCCTCACTGGTAAGAGCCATCTCTATCTCCAGCATGATGTATAGAAGCTGGCGCATAAAGGATGATCAGAAGATATTTGTTAAATGAATTTATAAGTGAATGGATAAATAATTAAATGAATGAATCGCCCAGCCCATAGTGAGCTCCTTTCTCTGAACTCTTACGATTCTCATTCTCCAACATGCTGGATACAGTTCAACCTAAGGACAATGTCCTGAGGGCTTACTCTATACCAGGAGCCTTCTTGCATGGATAGCATTCTTCAAAGTGCATGTGCCTTTTCTGTTGCGTTGGATGTGTCCATATTTCAGGCAAGAGTCATGACCCTTTACTCCTGCAAATGCCACCTCTTCTGAGAAGCCTCTTTAAGACCTCTTGTACAGCATTTTTAAAAACTTCATCTTGCAACATGTTCTTTTGCATTTGGGTTTTACCTCTTCTATTAGATTTGATGATTGGCCTTGTTAAGGACGGGATTCTGCCAACTTTGTGTTTCATCGTATTCAACAGAATGCTGTGGACATTGGGACTCAATATGTATTTGCTGAATTGAAATTTTGCATAGGATTGGTGTTACAGGGACAGGAGAAAGGGGAGAACTAGAAGGATGGGGGAAGGAGAGAAAGAGGAAGGGGAGAGGGAGAGGAAGGGAGGGAGGGGATAGAGGAGGAAATAGAGGAAAGGCAGAGGGAGGATGAGGAAGAGAAGTAGCATCAATAATCCCTTTCCTCCGTAGGCATTATAAATGGAGTGAAGATAGTGATTTTTTTTTTTTTTTTTTTTTTTTTTTTTGCGGTAAGCGGGCCTGTCACTGCGGGGGCCTCTCCCGTTGCGGAGCACAGGCTTCGGACGCGCAGGCTCAGCGGCCATGGCTCACGGGCCCAGCCGCTCCGTGGCATGTGGGATCTTCCCGGACCGGGGCACGAACCCGTGTCCCCTGCATCGGCAGGTGGACTCTCAACCACTGCGCCACCAGGGAAGCCCGAAGATAATGATTTTTAAAATCATCTTGCAACAAGTAATAGAGAGAGGGGAACAGAGTATTTGAACTGTTTAAAATGTATGTTATTTTGAGCTGTTACTCCTTCTTAGGCATATTGTGTTTATATCCATGAGCCAGTTTATCCCTCCCACCAACTAAGAGATAGGGATCATGCTCCCCATTACATAGATGAAGAAACTGAGGCCCCAAGAGGTGAAGTCACTTTCCCAAGATCCCCCGGGTTTTGGTTCCTAGCCGCCTGGGATCCATGATTACTTTTCTCAGGGAGCCTTGAGTCAGCACAACACATTCTAGATGTGGGTAGAATGGGACTAAATCCCTGCCCAACTGCAGTAGTCGAGGAAGAGGGGAAGGAACGTCATCAGGCCTTCTTTTCATGAAGCCCCGTCACCCCACGTGGCCTTGTGACCCCAGTGGAAGGCGGAGTGATTGTTGCCAGAGCCTGCTCTAGTCAGCAGCTTCGGACTGAATCCTCATTAAGAATTAGCCCGGGGTCACCGGCAACGGCTTGCGACTAAAGGCCCTTCTTGCCGATTAGCCGGGGCCTAGGAGGCACTGATGGGAATCCGTGTTTCCGTCTTCCTGTGGCGCTGTCTGTAAAGCCTGTTGAATAAAAGAGCAGCGCCTTCATGACAAATGGGATTGCTGACTTCCACCCAACTGCTTGACTCCAAGTATTGGTTTTACTTTATGAGCCAAGGGGCACCATGTTCTCTGCCTTGTGAGAAGTGAAGTTCTTCTTAAGAAGTGGATTGAAGATATCAATTAAAACTCAATCAGAGGGCTTCCCAGGTGGTGCAGTGGTTGAGAGTCCGCCTGCCGATGCAGGGGACACGGGTTCGTGCCCCGGTCCGGGAAGATCCCACATGCCGCGGAGCGGCTGGGCCCGTGAGCCATGGCTGCTGAGCCTGCGTGTCTGGAGCCTGTGCTCCGCAACGGGAGAGGCCACAACAGTGAGAGGCCCGCGTACCGCAAAAAAAAAAAAAAAAAAAAAAAAAGCGGAAAAAAACCTCAGAGGACAAATAGGGAGTGTACGAGAGCACATGTGATAGTGATAAGTCCTTGGACTAATTAATTAAGTTTCTGAGCTTCTCTAGGTCTTCTAATAAATGGGAATAAAAACACCACTGCCTCGGAGTCATGGTTCTGCATTTATTTGAAAAATGTGTTGAAAGCACCTGACCTAAAACCCAAGAGGGCGGATACAAAATCATAGCTGTGATTTCCTGGATAGTTCTCTCGTGCCAGGTATAGAGCTCATTCCTTTATATTCATCTCTCAGAAACCTCAACACAGACCCATTTTCCAGATTTGCAAATTGAGGCTCACAGAAGTTAGTAACGCTCTTGTAGCCAGCAGAGCAAGAATTTGAACACAGGTCCACTCAATGCCAGTGCTCTTAAAGTGTGTAGCATATTGTGTCTCAACCTGGAACATATAATCATGGTTTTTATTGGAGCAAGTAGTTGTGTAGCGCTTTCTATGTGCTGATAGGTTCTGCTATTTACTTTAGAAAGTCTGCGATTTTCCTAAAATTACTTGCCAACTTGTGGATGTGCGTAGGTTTGCCATTTCCATAGCTATTCTCATACTCTCAAAAGAATCCAGAACCAGAAAAGATCAAATACCTTTATAACAGACGATTATGAAAGCCTCGCAACATTCCAGGTATAGATGACTATAAAAAGGGCTTCCTCTGACTGGGGGAAATCTGGAATAATTTGGTGACTCAAGACTCAGACTTGTACAGAAAGAGGTGGAAATGCTAATGGAGCATAAGCTGGTGTTGAGGGGGGGAATATCAGAAGATTTATCATTTGGTATGTGGTCACGTGGGGCTATACCTTTCAATAAACTTGTGGCCGAGTGTGCAGCATGGAACTCCTGACTGATCAGTGATCAGTGTGACAGTTTGACCTACTTTAACCACCACATCCCACTTGATTCCTTGTTGGTCTCTGATTGTACACAAATCAGGCGTCAGGATGGCCAAAACCTAAATAAATCACCCGTGGAAATTTTTATACATTGACTCTCTTCAAACACAGTACCTGTTTATTTTTTAAGATTATTAAGTCAATCTTTATTTTTTTCCCTCACAATACATCTTAGGCACAATTAAGCTCTTCTTTGGCACTGCAAATACAGCACTTTCGATGCACTTCTACTGTGTTCTAGATACATTCTACCTTGTTTCATGTGCACAATTGTTCATATTTCTACTAAATTGCAATTAAATGCCCTGAAAGTAGAATCATATCCTTTTTAACGTATTCATTATTCACTGCTTATTTCAGTGTTTAGTTTGTAGTATATGCTCAATAAATATTTACTGATTTAAATTTATTTGAACTGTCAAATCAGTTTGCTTTGAACCTTAATTTTTTACTGTGATAAAATATATATCACACAAAGTTTAATGTTTTAAACATTTTAAAATCCACAATTCAGGGGCATTGAGTATATTCACAGTGTTGTGCAACTGTCATCACTATCTAGTTCCAGAACTTTCTCACCATCCCAAATGGAAATCCCATATTCATTAAGCAGTAATTTCCCATTCCCCACTCCCTCCAGCCCCAGACAACTACTAATTTTCTTTCTGTCTCTATTGACTTGCCTATTCTGGACATTTCATATAATTGGAATCATACAATATGTTTTTTTGTGTGTGTTTCTGGCATCTTTGATGTAACAAAATGTTTTCAGGGTTCATCTGTGTTGTAGCACGTAACAGTACTTCATTCTTTTATGGCTGAGTTAAGATTCCATTGTGTGGATAGACCACATTTTGTTTATCCATTCATAAGTTGATGGACATTTAGTTTGTCTTCACCTTTTTGTTAATATTGCTTCTATGAATAGTGTGTTCAAGTTTTTGTTTGAATACTTCTGGGCAATTCTTTTGAGTATATACCTTAAGAGTGGAGTTGCTGGGTCATATGACAATTCAACTTTAAAAAATAAGCTTTGGTGGAAAAATAAGTTTATTTTGTGGTACATTGCGTGATTGCATCTCTCTCTTCCCTGAGAGAATTATACATAACAGTGCATTGCGTGTGACAGGCAATGCTGTCCTGTGGGAGATGTATACACCCCACCTAGTTGACATTGCACTTGGACATAGGATTTGCTTTGGCCAATGGAATGTAAGAGAATATAATGCATGCCTCATCTTAGAAGACACTTGAGGAGACATTGCCTGGCTTGGCTTTTGTTTCCCTCTGTTATGAGAATGGCATATACCTGAGAGACGCCACTCCTTCAGTATAGATCCGAAAGAAGAAGACATCTGATGCAGAGCCAAAGCCCAGCCAGCATGAAACATGAGCAAGAAATAAACCTTTGTGGTTGTAAACCACTGGGATTTGGAGGCTGTTTGTTAGGAAACAGAAATGTAGCAAAAGCTCAATAATACTGAAACACTGGATTAAATAACATAAACCACACTTATTTACTGCAGGACTTCTCAGTGCCTCAACTGGGCTAATGTGTATTAGGAGTCTCAAGAGCTGGATTAAATATACAGAGTTTCCTGAATGTATTTGATCTTGGTTACATCTGCAGATCTATGATTCTGTGTTATACAACTTGGCAAATGCTGGACTGTAATTTCACTTGGGTTCAATCCTGTCCACAATAACTATTCCAAACTCCTCTACTCTTACAGAAGTAGAGGTCTTTTCTTTATTCCTTTTTGCTGAAATGTGTATATATTTTATTTTAGTTGTACATTTATGAATTTTGTTCTCCTACCCAACTGGAGCCCCCTGAGGTCAGAAACCATCTTATTCATTTCTGTATCTCTAACATCTAGTACAGTGCCTGCCTCAATAACATGGTGAGTGAAAGGACTTTCCTAAGAGTGGCTGAATTGAACAGTTTTATTTTTACACACCTACTGTGATCTAGTATTGTGCTTGATAGCATGGAAAGAATGAAAAGGCAGTTATAGCTCTCAAGAATCATAATTTGTAGCAATGGATCCCAAACAAAATATGTGCTGAAATGAGTGGTCAAGGCCTTTTAGCATCATTGTTCTCTTAGGATGTTTTTTCAATTTGTGCGTTTTTTCACTCAGATGTTTCTGAGCACCTGTCCCCTTCACTATTGAGCTGAAGTTAAAGTAGCTTCAGGTTTCAAGCTATGATGTTGGGAAAGATGAAACAGGTCCTGCTCATGAGGAATGGCTCTAGGGAGGTAGGCTGTGCTAAGCCCAGAACAGAAAAACACAGTCCTCTCTGAAGCCCATCCTCTCTAAATTCACCTTCATTCAAACTCACTACTGGGTACACACTAATGTGCCAGATAACAAGGAAGTGGGGGGTGAATGAGGTACTGCCTCTTGCATTCAAGGAGCTCACAGACCAGGAGGAACATGAATATAGACACACATGGTATGATGCAATATGTGTTCTACTAGAATTTGAGTTATGTGCTAGGTGCTTTGGTTGCCCACAGAGAGAATGCCTCAGATTGTCAAAGGCTTCCAGAGAAAGCAATAGAAAACAGGGTGAGGACAGGAAATGACGTTAGTTGGATAACTATCATGTACTAAGAGCTTCACATGGGTTACATAATTGATTTTGTTTTCCCATTCATGGAGATATAATTTACATCCAGAAAAATTCACCCTTTTGAGGTGAACAGTTCTATGAATGTGACAGACATATCCAATCATGTAATCAAGATACCACCACAATCAAGATATAAAATTGTTCATTTAACTTTTACAAAAACCCTACACAGGAAGCTTTAATGAGGAAACTGAAAATCAGAGAAGTTAAGCCTCTTAGTTTTAACTTCCCAAGGTCATGCCGTTAATCAGAGCTGGAGCCAAAATTTGAACAAAGAGAATTTGGAGCATTTGGGGGACAGCGGTGGTAGTGGTACAGGATGTAGCAAAAAAGGGGAGTTAGATGAGAAAAGAATCTGCAGACATCAGCTGACCTAGGGATCAGGTGACACAGAATCTTAGAGGTGTCATTTGGTTTTTATCATGAATTCTATGAAGAAGCTTAGGTTTAAATTGACTCAACCCCTTCTTAAAGCTTCAAGGGCATCTTCATGTTGCAATTTTATGAAATTGAATTTTTAAATTATGTTGGAGAAAAAAAGTATTTTGGCCTCCTTATCGTTAGCGATTTCGTAGTTTAGACCATATTCTCTTTTTCAAAGTTAAAACTGTCATTTAGAAGTCTCCCTGCCCCCAATCCCTTTTGCCAGTTTAAATCCTCTGATTGTCTGCCTCACTGAAAGTAAGTTCCATGAGAGCAAGGATTTTGTTTCTAGTTCCTTGCCTTTTCGCCAGTGCCTGAAAGAGTACCTGGCACCTAATAGATACCTGTTTGCTTAATAATTGAAATAAGACCAGCACAGAATAGACTCAAAATCAAGGTTGAAAGAATCTTCATGAACAACTAGTACACTGGCTGGCCAACTTTTTCTGTAAAGAGCCAGATGGTAAATATTTTAGGCTTTGTGGGTCACACACAGTCTCTGTTGCAACTGTCCATCTCTTCCATTGTAATGTGAAAGCAGCTGTAAACAATACTTCAATCTATGTGGTTGCATTCCAATAGAATTAATTTGTGAAAATAGGCCCGCGGGCCCCCGTTTGCCACTTCCTGTATCCATCAGTACAGGCTAGGTTATGTTGTGCGAACAAGCAATCCCTGAATCTCAGTGGCTGGCAAATGTAAATACTCATTTCTTACTGATGCTACGTCATGGTCACAAGTCACTTGTGATTCTGCTTCACGGAATGAAGAAGGCATTTATCTGGAGAACAGCAGTGGCCTCTAGAGGGAACACTGTTGTTCTTGTGGTGATGGGAAAAGAGAATCTGATGGATCCATATGTGGGTCCTCGTAGCTTCGTTTTGGAAGTTGCAGACATCACTTGTACATTTCATTAACCCAAACATGTCACGGGAACCTATCTGAGTTCAGAGGGTGGGAGTGTGTAATTTTTCAAAGGCAGGACACTGCAGGGAGGGGCACTGAATACGCTTTAATAGGTTCTTTGGAGCATCCCTACAGGGTCACCTTTCTATCCTGCCAGTCACCCCTCAAAACTTCTGCTGGTTTAAAAAGGTTTTCATTTTATTGTGCAGAATATCGTTTACCTGTACTTTTCCTCCAAGAGTTCCATGTCTACTCCTCAAGATCCCGCAGGGTTATTCTATCCAGAAGGGGGAGCCAGAACCCACCCACTTTTCCCCCCAGGTAGCTGCCCTTCTTCATTTCCTGGAGTGCAAATGACCCGTCATGGAGACAGGGCTGAGCTTCTGAATGAGATCATAGCCTTTTTGCCCTTTCTGCACAGTTTCACCCTGTGAATTATCATCTTATTTCCATTCCACTCCAATGAGCTGTCAGCGATAGATACTGTAATTCATGGCAATAGAAACACAAACAGATGGGTAATTGACCTGCATGCCTTCATTACACTGAGGTTCAGAATGACTGCTGCAACCATGAAGTCCTTTATCTGCCAGTCTGAAATCCCTGGGCTTTCACAGGAAGGGGGTCAGGCTGACTTTTTGCAAAAGGTACAGTCCTTGCTGTCCTTCTCCTCGCCTCGTGCTTTTCAGAAATGGACAGAATTTGACAAGCAGAACTTAGCAGGTACAAGACAACAGGTGGGACTCCTATAGGGCTCTGAGAGATCTACAGGGGGCCACATTCTGATGCAAGAACAGGATAGAAAAATATTTATACTCAACCAAAACAGAACCTGTATTTTTCCCTCTTCCTCTTAGCACTGTAAGAGATCGTACATTTAATGTTTAATGAAATAGGTCAGAAAAGAGCAAATCCATCAAAAATATTACTATATTAGGTAATTAGGATATAGAATAAAATAAAAACAAAGCTGAGGGAAACCAAAGGAAGATATAGAACTCTTGCCTTGAACAAGACTTAGATTGATACAAGGTATGCACACACTGACCCAACTTTGTGCAGCGTATGCCTTCTCCATGGAACGCTGGGGATGCCCTTCTTTATCTACTGAGACCAGGCTCGTGTCTCAAGACTCTGCCCACATCCCACTCACATCACGAAGTCTTCCATAATTATCATGCCCAGGCTTATTTTCTTTCATCTTCATAATAGATCACTGGCTTATTCAATATTTGAAATATATTTATTGAACACCTACTATTTACCAGACATCATACAACTTTATGTTTTAATCATCAGTTAAGGCTTTTGTCTCTTGGATTCTGAACTTTAGTTTTGAATCTCCAGTAGCACTTCTGTGTCCTTAGAAGGTAGGAAACATCTAGTCCAGCAGTTCCTCAGGTACTGCTTGTTGAAGGAAGGAGAAAGTGGCTAAGAGGTCCTATCAGCAGAGGAGCAGGGTCAGGGTCAGGGATGAAGGTTGGATTGGCTTTTGTTGATAGTGTCCTCTTTTCCAGACATTAAGTGTTCCGTAGCTCACTGAGCACAGTCACCTGAACCAGGTGCCTGCTTTACACAGCAATATTGACAACAGCAATATTGACAATGTCCTCAAAGGTCTCCAGGGATCCAATGTAAGATTACCCTGAAAGTTCTGTTACTTTAGCGCCCCCCAGTGGTTGAAACTCAGAAGCACAGTGAGCCGCTTTCTTTTTCTGAATCTCAGGTTCACTCCCTGCCTGTAAGAGACCAGGATCCTTGACCTTTGTTGTTGTAAGAAGCGCTGTTCCTCTAATGAGCTGACAGATCTCTGCTCTGTGTCATTCTTCCCTTCAGAGTTGTGATCTTCTCTGAGGTGCCGGAAGTTGTTCTTCTCTAGGGAACTTGGAAGTAAATGAACAAACAAAAAAAGATGAACCTTAATCAGAAAGAAAGGTGATGGCTAAGTTGGTTCTTAGTTGGAAAGAATAATATTTCCTGAGGCCTTTGCACATGCTGTTTCCACTTTCTAGAACACTCTTCCTGTGGATCTCCCATCCCCTAACTCCTGTTAATCCGTTGGGTCTCAGCCTAAATGCTGCTTCCTCTAGAAGAGAGGCTTTGACCACCCCTACTCCATGCTGGGCTAGGTATTCTTCCCGTGTGTTCCCCGAGCAATCCTGTGCTTCTGCTAAAGCACTGGTCTCACTGCATCCAAGCAGCTTGTTTACAGGTCTGTCTCCTTCCTTAACCGTGAGGTCAGCGAGGGCAGGGAGTTGCCTGCATTATTCACCCTGGTATCTGTGGCACAGTGCCTGCCACCCAGTAGAGCTTAAGCAATATGTGTGGAAAGAAGGGAAGAGAGATGGAGAGAAGACGACGATAGATGGAAGAGAGAAGGGAAGGAAGGAAAGGAGGGAGGGAGGGAAGGAAGGAAAATTCATTGAAGTACAAACAATGGAACAATAATAATGAGCACCTACAATAATTACTATAATGCTATTAAGACAAGTTGCACTCTTGGCATGTTTCCTACTAGCCCAAATGGGGCTACTCAAGAAGGATTTTTCCAAGGAGGGCTCAAGTTTGGTCCAGGTAATGGATTATGTTCTAATAGGGTGTAAATGGAGGAACCTAACATTTATTGAACACTTAATTATAACAAAATACCATAGATTGGGTGGTTTGAACAAGAGACATTATTTCTTACCATTCTGGAGGCTGGGAAGTCTAAGGTCAAGGTGCCGACAGATTCAGTGTCCGATTAAGGCACATTCCTGGCTTGTAGACAGCTGCTTTCTCACTGTGTGCTCACGTGGCCTTTTCTTAGTGTGTGCTCAGGGAGGCAAGGAGGGAAGGAGGGGGAGAGGGAGAGAGAGAGGGAGGAAGAGCGAGAGAGCGCAAGGGTGCATGCTTTCCTGTCTCTTCCTCTTACTATAAGGGCACTAATCCCATCGTGCAGACCCCACCTTCATGACCTCATCTAAACCTAATCATCTTCCAAAGGCCCCACCTCTTAATGCCATCACAAGGTGGGACAGGGTTAGGGTTTCAACATATGAAATTGGGGTGGGAGGGGCACAAACATTCAGCCCATAAGAGTCAGGTGTTTGCTAAAGTGCTGTTTATGGCTTTTCTCCCCTCATTTACCCTTTTCAACGGCCCTGGAAGGTGGTTATTGGAATTTTTAACTTCACAGGCAAGAAAACTGAGTTTCAGAGGGACTAAGACATTCCCAGAGGCCACTCTGTGCCATAGTTACCACAGAGGCCCCAAGCCAGGCATTCGTCTCAGTTTCCACACTTACCCACTGGAGATGCGGAAGGACCTGCGAGTGTTTCAGAATTCAGTCCAAATTCCGAGATTCAAGTCCTGAGTCTTTTACTATAGTTGTGGAGCTATGGACATGTCCTCAATTCTAATGGCCTCAGAGGTTTTAGGGACAACTTTTTCTTCAGTTGGGATGAGAAAGGGGATGCTTCTTTCATTCAACAAATGAGAGTCTGAAACCTCCACCAGGCTTGGTCTTAAGTTACACTCTGGGGGCTTGTCGTGGACAGATAAGCCTCTGTCCCCCTAAAGCCCATCTCCCCAATAAAAAAGTGGGCTGTCCCCCTTAAGCCCACTGTCTAATGGGGGAGATGGAACAAAAATGAAGACAAATGAATAAGGTAATTTCATTCAGAAACTAATTCTGTGAAGCAAATAGAAGAGACATTTTAACTCGGGTGGTCTGGACAAGTCTGGATGGCAGGACAAGGGGGCCAGGCAGAGATCTGGAAAAGGAATATTCTAGGCACAGGGGAGGACAAGTGCAGAGACTGTAGAAAGAATAAGACTGGCACAAAAGAGGGACTGAAAAAGGGCAGGATGCCCATATGTCCTGAAAAAAAAGAAGAGAGGATAAGGAGAGAAGAGAAAGGACGCGGTCAGTGAAATAGAGATACCCTCTCGTGTGACAGCACAGAGACTGTACGTAAAATACAAAAGGTATCGTGCAACGTGCGTGTTGAAGTGAGGCAGGAGGGGGGACTGAGGAAGATGGGGCAGAAATCGGGAAAAGAGAAGGCAGATGACATGGGGGTTCCCACATCGACATCGTGCCCACTGTGGAACAGCAGAACATGCCATTTTAAAGTACAAGATTTTTTTTTTAAGTATAACAAGACTGGGCTGGGGGTGCAGAGTCCATATGTTTAGCTTGGGATAGTCGCTGTGCAAATGGCGCTTTCAACTCTTGCCTTCCTGGGTTTTGTGAGGCCAAATTTATATGCTTGGCACCAAGGGTGGACTTTTCTCTCTCTCATTTTCTCAGTTTTCCTTTCCGTGTGTGTGAGTGTGTGTGTGTGTGTATATCTTTGGGAACTCTGGGGACAGAAGATTCCACCCCAGCCGGCAGCTGTATATCTTTCGAACTGTGGTTCCCCAGGCCAAATTCCCCTCCAGATTATTTATGGTTCCCATTGAAGCCGGCAGGACTCAGGCGCCCATGTAGGAGGTGCTCAGCAATGGGCCTCTTTGTTGGACACAGGTCATTGGGAGACGACACTGCCGGTGACTGCTATGTGAACCTCCGCTGCTGGAGAAATGGTTATGTAACTTTAAACAGTAATGACATTTTGCAGAAAAGTGCTTTTTAATTGCTATGTCTTCATTATTCTCTTTCAAATTTGCCCAGGAGATTCCGCCTCAGAGACAGCTTGGCAGGTTCTGGGTTTCCATTTTTAAAGAGCAACCAGTTTTGTGTTTCAGCTGTTCCCAGAAACCCCCCAATCCCAAACTTCATCTGTTTTCAGTTGCGTTACATGGGGTAGGTAATACTGCCTTTTGTATCCTTGCCAGATGGAGAAATGATTTAATGCAATTTTTGAAAAATGCTCTCCCCAGATTCCTTTTGGGCTGGGACTAAGAATAGAATATTTTATCCCGTACAAAGGGGGAGAAAGAAAATGATGAGCAAGCTAGAAAAGTAGGACTGAGAGTATAGTCTGTAGAATGTCTTTAAGCAACAGAAACTTAACCCCAATCCATAGACTTAGATGCCTGTAGGGGATTGGGATCAGCTAAAAATAAATTTTGCTTTGGAAGTGAACATGGTGATACAGATAAAGTGACTCAATAATGCATACTCCGAAAGAATTAGAGACTTGCTTTAGAAGGACTTTACTGCTTGATTTGATTTGCTCTACCTTTTGGTATTTGCATCATACCCCTCCGTACAGGAGCCCTTCTGAGCAGTGACTCACTCATTTGGACCCTCTGCTCATTGGGGTGGCACTCACCCACCCAGCCTTGTGATGGAGCATCGCCCCGGGGCTGTTCAGCTCTGTCTGTTAGAACGTCTTCTGTGCATGTTGACAAAGGATCCACCTTTCCGAATAGCCCTCCCACCAGTGCTGGTTCAACAAACACATAATTCTAGACCCCACGTTTTTGTGGAAGCTCTCCAAATACCCAAACACTGCCTTCTAGATATTTTCTTCTTCTGATTAGATACTCACAGCTATTGTTCCTTTGTTTATCCTGAAGTTTCTGTTGAAACTTTTAAAAAAACTTTAATCAGAGAAATGGCATCCCTGTCATCATCATCATCAAAAATAGGAATAAATCACATGTGTTCGTTTGCTATGCGTCAGGGACTTGTTCTAGACAATTCTAAAGAATTATTTCACTTAGCTCTCTCGATAACCCTCTGATGTAGGTACTAAAGGTGTCTCCATTTTAGAGAAGAGAAAGTGGAGCCTTTGAGAGGTTGACTAACTAACTTGAGATGACTTAGGTAGTCAGTAGAGAAGCCTGACTCTAGTAATGCCCAGCTCTTAACTACTGTGTTATGATTTCCTACCAGAAGGCATACTAGAAGCACAGTCTTCTTTTTCACAAGGCCCCTCTGAAAATAGTCTTTTTTTAGCTGCCATATGAAGACAGGTTGAAATGATGGGCTTCGTTTTTTTTTTTAATAATCTGAAAGCAAGAGAAACAAAGATAAAAATCTAGAAACACAACTTTGAAGTCGAGAGTGAAAGAAATGCTGAGTTTATTCAGAAGATCCCTGATGAGTAGGATTAGGGATGTCCCTGAAGCACGAATGAGAAAAAAATTTAATCCAAATAGCACAGTTCTCTTTTACACAGTGGGTAGTAAAACCATTACCCCAGTATGCACTGGTGGCAAAAACTGTTGGCAGCTCCAAATGAGGTGGAGAGAAATGTCCCAGGCAAAAGTGCTTGAATTAATTAATTTAGCCCAGAGTTGTCCTTTTTTCTGGGCACCATAGGCGCTGGCCTGCTGTGCTGACATTTCATAGGTACAAGAGTAGTTAGTACTCGTGCCCAGATAAATCCTTCTCCATCATTGGCCCTCTGGCTTAGGACTTTGATTAGTCAAGTGTAGAGAAAAAATCATGAGGTGTGGTCAACAGCACTCATCTTATAACCATGAACTACTCATTTCCTCTTGGTGGGCTTTGCCTTCTTCATTTTTAAGCAAAGAAGAGATAATTAATTTAATTTGATGCCATTCTCCACTGATATTTATGTGTACGTGTGAGTGATACTGTGGTCCTGTTCAATTATATAACTATTTATATCATCCTTACCCAGGAAACTACCAAAGTATTCCCATTATTCACAGGATGGAGTCCAGGTTCCTTAGCATAATAATAACGACCTTTGCACTCTGGCATCTGCCCTTTTCTAAAACCTGTTCTCCTCCAGCACTGCAACCCCACCCATCAAATTCATTTCATTCACCAGCAACTCCCAGACATGTTAAGTCTTAGTTCTTGCTACCCCTCTCTTTAGAGTATGCTTCCTGTTCTTTTTTACATAATGATCTCTTATTCACTTTTCAACCAGCCCAAATATCTCCTCTGCAAACGTTTCCCTGCTATTCCAGCAATGCTATTTGCAGCCTTCTGCTGTCCAGTTACCTCATATGGCTGACTGTGCTCTGGGTCTATAAAGCTATGTTATGATGATGTGTGTCCATGTCTACCCCTGCTGATTATATTATAAACTCCCCAAGGGCAAAGGTCGTGTCTTTTTTATCTCTATAGACCTAGTGCCTAGCTCAGGGCTTGTGCTTCATAAATAGGGTTCATAAATATTAGATGAAAGGAAAAGGAAAGAAAAGAAGGAAATAAGGAAAAATAAACGGCAATCTTGTGCTTTCAGTAAGGGTTTTCTCCCAAAATGGAAAAGGTATATTAACAGATCTGGCTCTAGCTTCAGTCCTAATATCACAGAATAGAGTATGCAGTGCAGAGATGGCCAAGGTCATGACCTGAGAAGTTTAACTAGAAGCAAGGCAACTGGAGGCCTTGCCAATTATGCCCTGTGTGGATCTAGGCAGGCCCAGAGATAGTTTGGTTACACAAAGAGAAAGCTAGCAGCTTCGGAGTCCTACGCATCACCTCTCGAAACTGTTAATGAAACACCTTTTCTAACCTTTCCTTTTCCCCTCCTTGCTATTCTCAAACAGGTCTTCAGATCATCTTCCCTCAGTATCTGCAAGAGAAATTTGTCCAATCAGCCTTGAGCTACATCATGTGCAACGGTGAGGGGGAATACGTGTGCCAGAACAGCCAGTGTAGATGCCAGTGTGCCGAGGAGTTCCCGCAGTGCAACTGCCCCATCACCGACATCCAGATCATGGAGTACACGCTGGCCAACATGGCCAAGTCTTGGGCCGAAGCTTACAAGGACCTGGAGAATTCAGGTAGAGAGCCTGATGCTACTACTGCATGAATGGTGCCCTGCCGAGTCGGGAAAATGATCTCGCTGGAATTAGTATAGCTGAGGGGAGCACTCAGTAACCCCCCAAGCCTTTCACGTTGGAGGGTCCAGAGCCGTCCTAGCAGCCGTCAGAGAGTAGGCACTCAGTAAGTTTCCAGCGAGTGGAATACTGAATAACATAATCAAGTTCGTGGTCCTATGATGTATTGCTTCTGTGGTACCCAGACGACAGAGAGAATAACGCATCATAGCACATAGGAAGCCTCTGGAGAGGGGAGTCAAAGCTAGTTGTATTGATTCCTGAGTCTGTGTGTGTGTGTGTGTGTGCACGTGTGTATACCTGTCTCCCTAAATAAATGAACACACATATATGTGTAAGTATGGATATGTATATATTTATATATATGTACATACATAGGTAGATATTGCTATAGATATCCAACGAATTCACAGACTTTCATAGCTGGAAGTCACTTTTCAGGTAACTTAGCTATTTCCTGTTTTTGTGGTTGAGAAAAATGAATTTCAGGGGAGGAACATCAGTCACCCGAGGCCATAAAGTAGGTGAGGTGCAAAGTTGGGTTTTTGCCTCGTGGAGCTTCTAGTTAATGGGCAATCCCGGCACCGATCATGTAACTCTGCAGAGAATAGTGACATGCTAATCCTATGTATGTAAGGAGTGAGGGGCTCCTGTGAGCAAATCTCGTGGCGTTGGAGGGCAGTATGGCCAGGGAGTCAGGAGAGGCCGCCTCGAGGGAGAGTCTCAGTACCTGAGTGTGTGCAGAGACCAGAGGGTGAGTGCAGGTGGACCAGTGGGAGGCGCCTGGGAGAGAGATGGTTGCCATGTGAGTTACAGGGGTTGTATAGGTAGTAAAAATGGGACACGTGCAGAGATGCTGAGGTATTTAGAAGGAACAATTAGCAGGGCTTGATGGTAGATTGACTCTGAGAGTTCAAGGGAAGGGCGTTGAGGTGAGCTCCAAGGATGTGTTTCAGGTATGCTTGCTAGACAATCTGATGGGTGCTGGTACCACTCACAGAGCTAGAACACCCTGGAAGGTTTGGAAAGAAGACTGTGTACTCAGTTTTGGACATGAAAAGCTTGGGAACCCTTGAGACTTCCAAAAAGAGATGCCAAGTAGATATTTGGCATTTAATATGTGCTCAGAGATCTGTTAAATAAATGGACGTATGTAGAGAGGGTTTCTGTTTTTAACACAACCATATATCCCTTAAATCTATTACAACGTTAATAGATTGAGTTAAAGTGAGTAGTGATATTCCTGTGTTCTAGAGGAGGGAGGGTGTCAAGACCCAGTGTCTTCCCCTGGGTTACGTAGTTAGCAAATGACAGCGCTGGTAATGGAATGCCTGATTCCAAAGCCACTGCTCATAGCAGCTTTTGTAACTTATTTATTCTACTTTACCCACCCCCAGGCCTCAGTTCCCTCATCTGATAAATGAGAGGGCATGTTTGTGTTTTTAATATTTGAATTTATTTAAATCTTTAGCCAAGAAACCCTTTGATCAAACAAAATCTTACCTTGGGGCCACCGTGTACCGCAGATAAAAGCGGAGCTGTAGAGCGCTGTGTTTGAAAACCACTGGTTTCCGTGATCTCTAGGCCTCCCACCAGTTCTGGGAGCGCAGAATGCATCCGTGATTCTGCTCTCACGGGGTCATCGAGCGGAGCTGTGATGCCTTAGGAACCTGCACCCATTAGTCCATTTAAAATCCTGGGAATCCATGAAAGAGGAGAGGTTCATGATGGAAATGTATTATGATGATTATTTGGCCTCAAACAAAAGAAGCATTTGATAAAATGCTTTTGAAAAGAGATTCTACTGATTGCTAAAAAGCAGAGGGGGGTGTAGGCTGTGTGCGCAAGTAGTAGGAATCCCTAGCACAGAATCCTTATTCCCAAGGAAGAGAAGCCACTTTGAGTGGGTGGGTGTGGAAGGAAATTCAGAAAGCTGAGATGCTGCAGGGTAGGCTGAAAAGGCCACAGAAATGATTTCTGTGTCACGATTGTCTCTCCACAAAAGCACACCTTTCCTCTAGATATCCTGCACTCAACTCATCCATTTGAAATGTTTGTACCCATGAAAACAAAGCCATCCATCCACGCGTGTATGTGGCTCGTACATGTACACTTTCCTCCTTTTCCTTTGCAACCCATAACCTTAAGGACTCAGCCCCAAGTAATTTGGAGGAATTGATGACTGGCCAAAGGTCAAAGCCATTGATTCCTTCAAGGCTCGAGAGTTAGTGGTCACATAGGACCTAGTTTACACACATAAATGGGGGTCTGTGCCTCCTTTATTGGGAGGGAACCCTTCTACTTTTAGTCAAGAAAATGAAATCATTTTCACTTTTTAATTAGGTGTTCGTATCTGACCCAAATTCTGGTTCTTTGAAAGGACTGTTCTCTCCTCCGAGGTCAGCAGAGCCCTCTGCAGGATGAGCTGTGTGGCGGGGAGAGCTGGACTGGCCAGAGCAGCAGCGTCATCAGGGCCAGTCCCCTGCCCCCAGCCAGCCCACTGAGTAAATCCGTCAGCACCGTCGTGTGTATCCTCCCAATCTTACACAGCCATCCACTCAGCACCTTCTGGATATCGAAAACTGTTTAGGCAGACAGCGTCTCTCAAGATTTGAATTAGATGCTCTTACTGACAGATGGGGAAACTGAGGCATTGAGAAACTAATGCTTATACAGCCATCCAAGGGTCAGGAATCAGTCTGAACTCGTGCATGTCTAACGGTCTATAACAAGGTTCCTGAGGAGTCAGAGACTCCTGTTTCAGCACCTTAACAGAAAAGATATTAATATATTAGAAAATATGTAGTTTTTTTCCTCTCAATTCACTGATCCTCTTTATGTGTTGAGAGTAAGTGTAACATGCTACATAAGAGCATAAGATTCGGAGCCAGTCTAGAGTTCTAATTCTACCATTTGCTGGCTGTGTGACCTTGGTAAGTTAATTAACTTCTCTGTGTCTTACTTTCTATAAAAGGGGGCACTAAAAGCACCCACCTCGTATGTTTGCTGTAAAATCACTTATATATTGTAGATGTTTAAGACTGACCCTGGTGCTTATCGAGAGCTTAGAAGGCATTTTTTAGAAAAAAAAGAATGCCTAATATACCTGAAATTTCCTTGTAGGTTTTATGGAAAGTATCAAGCTTCAGATATCTATAGACAGATGATAGCTAGCTAGCTAGATAGATAGATAGATGACAGATAGATGATAGATGATAGATGATAGATAGATATCCCAACCATTTAGCCTGTTTTTCCTGCAAAATGATCAACCCCTTAATTTTTTAACTTTCCCAATAGTTGAGTGGGGGATTGAGTAGGAGGTATTAGATCAGAAAACAACAGCTCAGGTTTTAGTCCTGTCTCTTGTTACTCATGGACTGTTCTACCTTCAGAAAATGATATTCCCACTCGAGGCTTCAGTTTCTCCAAATGTAGAACAAGAAAGCTGACCTAGATAATTTCTTCTAAGGCTGTGTCACCTTGTAGCACATGCTGACACACTGAAACTCGGCATCACAAACTGAGGCAGAAATCTTCACCCAGGAGACCCAAGAGTTCGTCCCCATCTGGAGTTTCCCAAAATGTGACTTGATGTAAGGTGGTCCACACATGCAGCTTCCAGTGAGAGTGGGGCACACGGTGGGGAGGGTGATCGATGTCAGTTCTCTGTCGATCCTGAAGATTACATCACAGAGAATGTCTCAGGTGCTGCTAATAACCTTTCACATCTATCACCTGCTGCTTCCCTAAATTTCAAAGTGAGAGCAGGCACAGCGGCTCAGGCATCTAGCAGGCCACAGCATTTGGCTAGAATTTATTAATATCATTTTCATTATATTTATTTTCACAGCTTTATTTTTATAGCTCCCGTTCTATTGAGGGCATCTGATAGTGATTCTCTACTTGGATTAGATAAAAATCTGTTTTAATTGATTCAAAGATAAGTACAAGTAAATATAAGTACAAGTGAATGTCATAAAGTTGGCATTCAAATGACAGAAGTTGGGGCAGCCCTGTCTGAAGCAAGGTTGCGGGATGCAGGTTCACTCCTGCGGTAGCAAAGTAAAAGACCCGTCAGTGAAAACACAGGGGCCTCTTCACTGCGTGCTGGGAGTGGAGCAGGCTAGCTCCGTGTTTGCAGGCCTCCAACAAGTTGGCTTTATCGTGCGCCTGCTTTGCTTGTGGATGGGGCTAAGCACTTGCGCCTCAGGTGGGGGCTGTGTCATGCTCAGCCCGCCTTCTTGGCCTTTGTCTCTTGCTAGATGAGTTTAAATCGTTCATGAAGCGTCTCCCTAGCAACCACTTCCTGACCATTGGGAGCATCCATCAGCACTGGGGCAACGACTGGGACCTGCAGAACCGCTACAAGCTCCTGCAGAGCGCCACGGAGGCCCAGAGGCAGAAGATCCAGCGCACTGCCCGCAAGCTCTTCGGCCTCAGCGTCCGCTGCCGCCACAATCCCAACCACCAGCTGCCTAGAGAGAGGTAAGTGCTGGCCCACCTGCCACCTCCACAGGCAGACCTGGTGCGGGGGCACATGTACTACGGAAGATGTATCTGCAGCTCGTGGCCTTGCATGGTCCTGACCCACAGTTTTCTTGATTGTCTCTGGCTTCTCCCCTACTGGCTCTGGCTGCACTGGATTTCTGTTTCCTGAAAATACCCTGAACTTCCAGCCTCTATAGTCTGTCTGATCCATCTGACAGGTGAAGGAAATTAGCAGTAGCCCTGACTGCTACGTGACATTTTCTGGTTGCTTAAATGTATTACCTAACTTGAAAATTACTTGGCAAAGCAGATTTTAGCATCCCCATCTTAACGGTGAAGAAACTGGGTTAACTGATGAATCAAACAATTTATTGACTGAGGGCCTTTGCTCAGGGGCTGGAGTAGAGTGAAGCAAAGGAGGCACCTACCATGAAGGAAGCACTCCCTCCCCCGGTCATGCGAGGACAGGGTCCTCACCTGGGAGGGAGCGCCTCCTCAAATGCCTACCTGCCTCGCTGGCCTCACCCTAGTCCCAGCCCTGCTCGCGATGTACCAGGTATTCTGAAGAATGATGGAGAGCACAGGGGTGAACAAGCCAGACAGGGCTCATGCCCTCATAGCACCTAGGGTTTATCAACTTTCTCAGGGACCCACAGAGAAAGAGCGAGAATTCAAATCCAAGTCTCTCAGACTCCACTCTCCCAGGGCATTCATGAGCTACATCTGGGGGTTTTCTGTATTTGTGTCTCCAGGGTTTCCATGAAGGCATCATGGAAGAGTAGGAAAGCAGGCTTGGGTCTGTCCACCCTGCGTCTGCCAGAGCGCTGATGCGTTCATCTGTTTCATGTTTGGGGATTCCACACTCAACTTTATTCAGTGAAAATAGATCCACTCTTAAAAAGACTGAGGCTAAGTCACCTTCACTTAACAGATTCTGTGTCAGCCACATATTTTATCCACAATTGCTACCTGCATTGTACAGATTAGAAAACTGAAGCTCAGAGAGGGCAAGGAATTGGTCCAAAACAGCAGTGTAAGTCAGTAGTTCTCAATGGAGGTGGCTTTGTCTCCAGGGAACATTTAGAAAGGTCTGAAGACATTTCTGAGTGTCATAACACATGTGAGTGCTACTGCAGTCCCCACAACAAACAGTGATCTGGCCCCAAAAGTCAACGATGCTGATATAAGAACGAGAGACAAGATACCCCGACTCTTTGACTCTAAGTACTGTGTTCTTAATCACCCTGCTCTATATGCACTCAAAATTTAAAAAGCACCAAACTCTTTAAAAAAAAGCCCTCCTCTGTACCAACCACCCTCACCCAAGCACTCATTTTCCTCTCGATTTTCTAGACGCAGATCAAATGCTGCCTCCTTCAGGAAGTCTTTGCTGATTACACCAGCCAATATGGAGGGCCCCTTATTTTAAGTTCCCATTAACCTAAAACCCACACATTAGTCAGCAGATTTTCTTCTGTTTCCCATAATAAAACCTTCTCCTTTTGCGCTCGTCCATGCTCATCTCTGTTCTCCCCATTCCCCCCAACTTGGAGCCCCTTTCTTTTCATCTAGCTTGTGATCATTGTGAAACAAATGGAATTTCGGCCGGCAGTGGCTTACTTGTTGAAATGCTGCAGAACCAGGGACTAGGAAAGGGGCCCAGTCACAAAATAGCTCCCTTGTCATCTGTGACAATTGCCCAAACTGCCACCATGAGTGAGGGTCTGAAGTGGATTCCATTTAGACCCACTGAGCATCAGTCAAGTGACCTGCATCAGGACTGGGGGAGATTCGGAAGTGAACGCGGTGACAGTGCCGTGAAAGATGTCTCTTAAAGGGGGAGTGAGGAGGAGATCTGTTGGCAGTCGGGAAGAACTCCCCACATATATTAGCTTGCTAGGGCCGCCACAGCTAACTACCACTGACTGAGTGGTTTAAACAACAGAAATGCATTTTTTCCCAGTTCTGGTGCCTGGAAGTCTGAGACTGAGGTATTGGTTATTCCTGAGGCCTCTCTCCTTGGCTTGTAGCTAGACATCTTCTCCCTGTGTCTTCACAGGGCCTTTTCTTTCTGTGTATCTGTGTCCAAATCCTCCTTTCTTATAAGGACACCAGTCCTATTGGGATAGGGCTCGCCTCAATGACCTCATTTTAACTTAATTGCCTCTTTAAAGACCTTATCTCCAAATAGAGTTACATTCGGAGATACTGTGGCTGACGACTTGACTGTATGGATTTTGGGGGGATATAATTGAGCCTAGACACCACAAGAGGTGGCTTTTGATCAGATCCCTAAGTGGAGAAATGGTGCATCCCCAGGCTGACCACACTGGCTGTGCACCTGGGCAAAAGAGTTCATACTTAACCATTACCAGACTTTAAACAAAAGCACCTGTCAGTGTTGCTGGCTGTCACTCCAGAAAATGAAGTGGAAAGTCCAGAAGCCCAAAGACACGGGGAAAACACATTGATTAAAGGTGAGCAGAGTGCCCAGGGCACAGAGTGTAGAGCACCATTGAGCACACTGGGTCTAGGGAAGGCTCAGGAGGGCTCCAGAGGAGAGAGGAGCTGGACAGGCCTTAGAAGGGAGGAAGGAGGGACAAAATCGGGTAACGGGAAGAACACGGAACAGAATCGGGGGTTGGATGAGACTGCACCCTAACCTTAGCAAGCTGTGGACCTTGAGCAGGTCGCCTCACTATTCTGAGTGCAAAACCTGTCCACATCTGTAATTTGCTCTTCCTCTGCAAGGCACAGACAGCTAGAAATACCCTGCCACCGCTGGGACCTGCAAAGAAAGAACTCGCAGTGTTGTCATCTCTCCTCCTGAGATAAGAAAACTTGCCCTAATCATTACATCCCTCCTTCACTCACCTGAAGAGGGTGCCTGGAATTCCACTTTGGCATGTCACTCAATTATATTCATTTAGTATGTATTGGATACTGGGGTGGGCAGGGGACATAGAAATGCAGCTGTGCTGATTCGTCTGAAGCCTTCCCAGGAGAACTGAACCTCCTTGCTGGCTGTGGGCTGCTTCCTGCCATCTGAACCAGAGGCTTTAATGAGCGTCTCTCACACCAGCAGGCAGGGCACCTCCCTGCCACGAAGCAGTGTCAGACAGAGGTGCTAACACTGGGGACCTTGGGCCACCTGAGCTGAGCAAGCTGGAATTTGCAAATGAACCACTTGCTCTGCTGCGGTTTGTCTGTGTCCTGGGCTCCATGGGGGCTGAGTCCACCAAGCAGATGCCATCACTTGTGTCAAGAAGGGTGGCATTGTTGGGCGGGGGTGGGAGAGGGAAAGAGCCCGGGTCTTTAGCAGCACACGGACTGGATCCAAATCCTGGCTCCGTTTACTAGCCACAGGGCTTTATGTACGTCATTTGCAACGTGGGATAATTGCGCTAGCCTTCAGATTAAGTAAAAAGCCTGACTCAGTTAATAGAGAGTTGTCACTGAGTGCGGGTTTCCCCCACTATCCGAAAATAGAGCTTTTCTGTGAAACCTTTCATAAGCTGAAATGCCATAAAGCAAAGAAGCAATTACCTTTCTTCATAAAAGCTAAAATCTTTGGATTTCTTTAGGTTAGTGAAAACATGTCTCTTGTAAGGTCTTTTGTAAAAGCGAAGTGGCATAAAGCAGACTCTTGAAAAGCAGGGGACACCTGTATATGGATTCTAAAGATCAGGCACTGTTCTAAGCATCTCATGTGAATTAACTCACTTCTCCCTCACTGCAGCGTTACAGACTAGGTACTCTTACGGTCTTACTATTTCTACTCTACAGATAAGGGAACTGAGGCACAGACGGTTTAATAATGTACCCAAGGGCAATAAATATTATTTTATTGTTACTTCAAAGACGTGTTTACCTATAAAATCTAGTGAGAAGTCAAATATAGATAATTGGTTTGAAGGCATACTGGAACTTTAATATTGAGCTGGACGGCAAAAGGGGGGTTCTGTGTATCAGTTGTTGCCAAACAGTTCACCCAAGATTTCTGGGCTCAAAACGACACTTATTATCAACTCTCAGGATTCTGTAGACTGACTGGGCACAGCTGGGGCTCCCTCAGGTCGGCTGGGGCTGGGGTCACAGGGGGCCTTGACTGGACATCCAAGATGGCTCACGCCCAGGGCTGGCAGGATGCTGGCTCTACACGTGCCCTCTCCAGGTGGCCTGGGCTTCTTGAAACACGACAGCCTCCTGAGACTAAGAGGAAACGGTAAGGCTTCTTACAGCTTAGCTTTGGAAGTCAGAGAGCATCACTTCCACCATATTCTGTTGGCCAAAAGCCCAGCCCAGATTCAAGCAGGTGAATGCTGGGGGTTGTGGGTCACTGGGGGCAGAGGGAATCTTTTTGGAGTTTAAGCACCACAGGATAAATTGAGTATAATTGGAGGTAGAGGTGACTATCGTATATGTAGGGCAAATAAGATGAATGATAATAATAATCACAATCACAGAGCAATAACAAACACTTAACTGAGCAGCTATTATAATAGGCAATAGAGCTGGCTATGTATAAAGATTCTGGAGTCAGACTGCCTGGGTTCAAATCCCAGATTTATTGCCTGCTCACCTTATAACCCTGGGGAAGTTACTACCACCTTTGAGCCTCAATTTTCTCATCTATAAAATGAGGCTAATAACAGTGCCAATCTCATAAGGTTGTTCTGAGGATTAAATGCTTGAACCCACATAAACTGTTTAGAACAGGGCCTGGCACACAGAAAACACTCAATACGTGTTAAGCTATTTTTCTTATTTTTACCAGGCACTGATTTTGCATACAAATTGCTTAGCCCACAGTAATATTCAGTGAGTCTGAGTGTTGATGATGACGTATATTTTTTTCATCTAATCTTCACATTATCTTTATGAAGTGGATGCGATTGGATTTGTTTTATAGGTAAGGAAACTGACGAGGCAGAGATGGAATTAAATTAACTTGTCCAAGGTCACAGGGCAGATAAGCAGCAGGACTGGAAGGGTCTTGCTGACTCCATGGGTGGGTGTGGCGGTCAGGAGCCCTGTGCAGGCTCTAGGAGGCGAGCAGAAGCAGGAGAGGCGGCTGCGCTGGGTTGGGGCACCTTGGCCTGAGTGTAGGATGATGTCACAGGCAGGGTGAGCCCCTCAAGGTCATGTGGGTGATGACAGACCAGGAGTAGAGTTTTATAGACCCTAGTGTAGTGTGCTGAGATTCAAGAAACGGCACCAGTTGTAGAACCCGGAATCAGCTCCAGAGCCCAGGCAGACACACCAGACACAGCCCTGTAAGTACAGAGAAGAGGTCAGGTTCAGTGCAGGTCAACTGGGCAAGGAGTTCCTGAGAACTTACTCTGTGTGGGGCTCTGGAAGCATTAAGATAAATAAGACCCATCCCACCCCCAAGGGTCAGTGCTTGTTGGGATGATGGTAGCAGGATTAATTCCAGACCACACCTGCCAATGGGGAATGTAACACCCAACCAGATTGGGTTTCCATCACGTATTAGGTAATTTGGGAGGTCCCAGGGATACTGTGGTGGATTTCTTTTGGCTTGTGCAGGAGCTGGCCCTAGAGTCAGACCACAGTACTTCAGTTAGACAGGTCGAAGAAAGGCGGGACCCACAGGGAAGTTTCCTGTGGATTGTTTCGCTACCAGGATGTCCTTATGTTTTGCAGTTAAAAAGGCGGAAAGACTGGGAAGTGGGCTTTGAGTTTGGTCACTATTACTAGACTTTCTGAACCTTGGTTTTCTCATCTGTGAAACAGGCAGCATAATTTCTTCATCCTGCCTCAGAGGGTCTCTGGCTCACCTGAGATGGTATGTCTGCCAGCACTGTGTAAACTCTGAGTGCTCTGTGAAAGGGGGCTCTGCAAGCAGGGTGAACTTGGAATTAAATTCATCAGGAAGAGAATGGGGCTGAGTTTAGGTTCAAGGTAACACTCTAAGGCATTTCTCTTGCCCCGGGCACTGTCCTACACACTTTCACCTCATTTAATCATCATGACAACTCACCTGGCAGCCTCAACTCATCCCATGTTATGAATGGGGAAGTTTAAGATCCAGAGATGTTAATTGACTCGCTGAAGATTATACATCAAATAAGAGGCAGGATTCAAACCCTGGCAGAGTCCTTTCCCTTAACATCTATGCTATTCTACCTGCCCCTGAGGCAGGATGATCCAAGGTGTTCAGATTACCTGCCTAAACTACAAACTGCAATGTGATGGAAATCACCTCTCATTGCAAAGGAGGGAAGGAAGCAGGGAGGGAGGGAGGAAAGAAAAGAGGAAGGGAGAGAGGGAGAGAAAAAAGAAAAGCAGCACAAAATCAGCTTGAGCAGTGAACTCTGCTGGCTTCTGTGCAATTCCATAAATGTTTACTGACTACCTGGTCTCCCGTCCTATGCCAGACACTGTAAGACACTTAAAGATACAAGCGAAGGGGTCTTTGTCTTCAAAGCATCATTATCTAGCCTCAGGATGTGCTTTTGAGAAGGACACTTGTTTGAACCAGAGTTCAAGTCCCCCTGGCTGGGCCCTGTTGTGAGCCCGACTAAGTCCACACTGGATCTGTTAGCATATATTTCAGAATGAGAACGCTGGGTGCAAAAAAGGAGCCTTGCGGGGCGGGTTCAGGCTGAGCAGAGACCAGGTGCACCTCACCTTTAACCAGGGCAGCTCTTTAGCCGTTTTCTTTATGAGAATTCTGCGTTAAAACTCATTTGGGAAAATAAGGTGATTTTTTAATTTTTGCTAAAACAATTTGAAAACAACTGGGCTCAGTTATCTCTGAGGTCCTTCCCAACTCCTAGGAGAAATATCACTCACAGAGAGTGACAGAGTAACTGTTCAACTCCAAAATATTGATACAAGAATGGAAATTGAATCTTTGAACCATATTGCTTTCTGATGATGCTAGTCAATTTTCATGAGTAGCCTACAGTTCAAACTCAGATCTTTTGCCCCAAATGACAGTAGCCTTTTAGCTAAGCCTCCCCAAATCTACTCAAATCACTTTCTGATCTATGTTCCAGGAGGCTGTCAGAATTATTACTTAAGAAGCAAATTTGATCTCGACAGCCTTTGGTGACTAATCCCTGCTCTTAGGAGAATGGGCACACTCTTAAGATGACCTACAGGTCTGTCGTGATCTGGCCTCTGCCTGCCTCTTACTCTGTGTTTCACACCTCTTCTTGGCTCGCTCAGCCAACTCACTAATCTTTCAATTCACTAGGTGTGCACACTCCTCCCACCCCATAGGCTTCACACAGGCTCTTCCCTGAAGCTTTCTTCCTTCTTCCTTATCTGCAATAGTATCTATGCATCTTTCAGATCTCAGCTCAAAAGCCTGTGCTCCTTGCATTGAAAGGCTGTATCAGGACTTGTTTAATATGTTTTCCTAGCGATCTGATTTCCCAAATGAAGCCCAAATCTCAGTTTACCACTGTACCTTTGTTTACCCAGTTATTAACACCTGTCTCTCCTGTGAGACCGTCAGCCCCATGTACGCATCTGGACCCATGTTTTTTTTATCACTTTAACAGTATAACTCCCTAGCATGGTAATTGGCACACATTTTTTAAAATGTGCTCAATGAATGGGCAAATAAATTATTTTCTACTTGGGGTCCCCAAAACATGTTGACACAATATTTTAAAATTGTATGCATTGCCATACAAATAATCTACAGATTTTTCGCATACTACATTGTATGTGGTTTAAATTGTCTTCTTCATTTACAAAGGAAGGAACTAAGGCCAAAGGGAGTTGTGACGTGTTCAAGGTCACTCTGGGAATGTGTGAACAGAGCGTGATTAAAATTCAGACCCTCTGACTGTGACAGTCCAGGCAGTAAAATGGAAACTGCAAATTGAGATTGTCTTTAATTGACCTGCATCCAAATTCTGCAAGGATCTGTTGTTAAGTCCACTACTTTGGGAAATGTGCCCTAGTGAAAAAAAAAAAGGACAAAAATAGACACTTCTAAGAGTTTACTAAATTCAGTGAGATGAAAAGAAATTCCTAGCACCAACTAGGTGCTTTAGGACAGCGTGATTTGATATTTTTCCCCACACCCTGTCCTGATTTTTGTAGCGGTTATAGTATTGTAAGACAAAGGAGATTCATGGAACTTTAACTTGAGGGCAGGCAGTATAACTATTGGCATTTTTCCAGTGACTCCTGGTCTTCGGTTTCTTTTTACTTCTCATGTTCACGTGGACTTGACCCAGCCCCCGGGCTTTAGCCAGGCACAATGTAATTATGCATTGTTCGGATGAAGATCTCTTGGGGGCATCCACCTCAGGCTTCAATCGTGGGGCCATAGCTTCTGAGCCCAGGTCAGCTTTCTACAAACTTCCTGCTCCAGACAGCGTTTAATTGGTGTCTATGGAAAGAGTCCAGCTACCAGGATAATCGTTCTCTCTATTATGAGAACCTTCAGTATCCACACTGATTTTGATTCTTCTCTCTGAACCCTATACTTACTTGCCTCTGGATTTAATCTCCACAGACTCCTGCTGGGGGGCAGAGGGGTGTGACTTCTTATCTTTTATTGAGCTGAAGTCAGTGTCAGTTTATTAGGCTGACAGTCCCTGCTCTCCCACTTATTAGATGTGTGACCTCAAAAAATCGCGAAACCTACCTGAGCCCTGTGTTTCCTCACCTGTATGATCAGGATAATAAGAAAAGCTACCCTATGGAGTTGATGTCTCAGTCAATTTGGATACTGTATGTGAAACCTCTTCATAACCTATAAAGAAATGCACAGATGCAATGTTAATATAATCAAGAGCACAGTAGTAGTAGTAGATGCTAGATTTTTGATGAAGACACTGTTTCTGCTTCTAAGACACAGATCTTTCCATTGGAGAAAATAATTCATGAGCCCAACAAAATGTAATAACGTAGTAGAGAGGCAATGAAATTTCAGATACTTAAGGCTTTAGACTCTGGAATCTGACAGACCAAGGTGTAGACTGCCATTTACTAACAATGGAACGTTGGTACAGTATTAAGTTATCTGAACTTCATTTTTCCAATTGACATGGTGGAGATAAAATGATACCCACCATCGGAAAAATCAGTAAAAGAACATACATGCCACTGTTAGCACATAGTAAGAAGTCAAGCACAGGCTCCTTATCAGACAGATTTCGAAACCAATGATTTCTCAATTAACAGAAAAAGTTAAAATAAGGAACGCTAAAATGTATGCAGTGCTGCACATATATAAACACAATTTATTTTAACTTAAAATATATAAATATATATTTCTTGGCCAGCCTTTTGAAGTCGGGCCAAAATCTTTTTTGAGGGTGTTTGTATAATATATTCCATTTGATGTTTTCCTGGCTTTCTTGCATAAACCACACCGGTAATTATAGTATAGTATACTATAGTATAGTATAGTATACTATATATACTATATATAGTATAGTATAGTAATTATAGTATAGTATTTCCAACTTTGGTTTATTCAGAGTGGAGCAGTAGTTTACAGACTCTTAAGAAGCAACACCTAAACGTCTGTAGGTTTTTACGAACCCTCCCAGTCTTCTCCAGGTACTTCTCCTTTATTTAAGTGGGTGGCAATTCTTTCATCAACTGGTCTTTATAGAATTTTCCCACAGAATGAGTTCCCACAGAAAAAAGCTCGCATTTCATTGATTTATTTGACTTTTTTTTATTTCAAAAAGTTTAATTTTTTAATCGCTTTGGAAGAAAGGAGAGCGATAGTTAAATGGCATACTCAAAGCTAATTTGCTTACATCTTTAGTGTTTAAGCCAATACAATTTATCAGCTAATATTATTTCTCATCCTAGACATTTTTATGCTTTTGTGTAGCGTTTTACAATTATTGTCCAAACACAAAAATAGAGATCTAAACATACTTTTCATAAAGTAGAAGACACATTCCTAGAATACTTTGGTCTCAGGAACATAATAGCAAATACAACTGGCATAAGCAGGTTTGGGAACAAACAAAACGACTCTTGGTAAATGTGCTTGTTACTTGGAGGGACCAGAAGCACGTGGGCTTTGTAGGAGGGTAACCGACCCGCCATGACTATTCAGTGTGCCAAGAGCATCACACATCACTCTGATCAGATGGAAGGGAGAGTGTCAGTTGTGTGCCAAGTCACTACAGGCAGGTCAATTTCAGGAGCTTGTCCTGAGACAGCAGCTCTTATTCCTACTAACTCGCCATGATAATAATAGTTAATGTATAATAACTATTTATTATGTACCAGGCACAGCTTTAAATGCCTTACATAATTTACTCACTGAATCCTTACAACAGCCCTGTAAAATAGATGCTGTTATGCTTCCCATTGTATAAACATGGAATTTGAATAGCAGTAAAGGTAAGAAAGGAGAGAAATGTATTCCTGTCGGGAAGACTCTAGGAATCGCCTTTTCTCTTTGCCTGGATTGTTCTGTTCATCCTTTAAATTTCAGATCAAACCCCCAGTTCTTAGTGATGCTTGTCCTGGCACACTGGACCAGGTTGCACTGTCAACAGTTATGTCTTTACTGCATCCTGCGTGGAAGTTTCTTCTACCCCCGGCACGTTTCCAATTGTGTGTTTAATCCTAGATTTCCCCTACTTGATGACAGATTCTGTGAGGGCAGGGACTCTGTTTTTCTTGTTCACCAGTGTATCCCCCCCACCCCCGCAGTAACAGGTAGAGTGCCTGGCATAGAATGACACAGCATTTGCTGAACTGAAGTGAGGGACCATTTGAGACGGAAGTTGAGGGATGATGATGCTTTGAACTTGGGGTAGAGAGAATGTCCTGTGTTGACATGAGCTTTACCACAGATCCGTGGGTTAAGGCAGTGGTTCTTAAACTGGCGCGGGCATCACAGTCACCAGGAGGGCCTTTTGAACACAGATGGCTGGACCCCACCCCAAGGTTTCTGATTCCTTATGTAGATCTGGGTTGGGTCCCAGGTCCCAGGTGATACTGATATGGCTGGTCTGGGGACCGAACTAACCTTGGATTAGAAGCCTCTCTTCACTGCCATAAATATGTTCTCATCTCACAGTATGTGCACTTGGTCAAAACCAGGCAAAAGTTAGTTCCCTTGAGGGAACTGATAGGATATTGAGAAGGGGTGAAGGGATGGGGGGAGGGGAGGAAGTGGTGTCTTTGATTGAATAAGTTTAGGAAATGTTGAATTAAAAAAACAATTAAATAGAGAAGGGGTCATATGCATTTTTTAAAAAAACTTGTTTGGCCATAGAACCATTCTTTTTGAATTCTTTTTAAGGGATTGGGTTCCTCAGCTCACAGCCTTGGAAAAGAATGATTTACTCCAGGTTAAGAGGCAATGACCCAGGTTATTTGGTGTGCTACCACAGCTTGTGATTTCCTGACAATAGAGATCCTCATCCTTCAGCCAGACTTCTTCGAGTTGAGTTTCCAACACCTCTGCTTAAACAGATGCTAATGGCTCTGTATCCCAGCATGTAGAACTGCTGCTGAGAGGTGGCAAGACTGCTAACCAGCAGCGGCCAAAATAACAGCAGGAAGGTACTCAGTCTCTGGTATAATTAGGGAATAAATTTACCTCATTTGGCTTAGATATATTCCCAATTCTAAAAAGTAAACTATTACTAAGACAAATACCTTATGTATAAGACAGATACCTTACGTATAGATTATTTTATTTTGCGAAGGGCTGATTGTTATAATAACCTGGGGGTTGGGCGGAGCTAGAACAAGGATTAGACTCCCCATGTACAGGTGAGAAAACTAAGGCTTACAGAAATTAATGACTGGTCCAACATTATGAAATGATACCCCTTCTTCTGTTGCCATCCTATATAAGCATAGCCCTTTGTTCTTGTCAAAGAATATATACCTTAATATTTATACTGAATCTTCATTTATCCATGCATTCCTTCATCCAGCAGATATTTAGTGATCACCTACTAAGTGCCAGGCGTTATGCATGAGGTCTTGGTAGATGATGAATAAGACAGGGGTGCCTCCGTTTACAGAGATCTTGAGCTCTAGCAGGTAAAAGAAAACCGGCACAGGACTGGGCCTCTGCACCTGTGCTTTACCTTAGGAATCTGAAGCTCAGGAAGGTTAAATGGCCTAAAATTACAAAATCATAAAATGTCGTGGCTGTCAGGGAACCTAAAAGATCATCTAATCGATTCCTGTCATTTTATTAAAGAATAAAATAGAACAGAGTGTGTCTTGGCCAGAGTAACTATATTGGTTTTGTATTGTTCTGTAACACATTACCACACATTTAGAGGCTGAAAGCAACATGCATTTATTATCCTTCAGTTTCCATGGGTCGGGAGGCTGGACCTGGTATAGCTGGATCTTCTGCTGATGTCTCACAAGCAGAAACGAAGATGTCGAGAACCCACTTCAAAGCTCAGTCTGGTTGTTGGCAGAATTCACTTCTTTATGGTTATAGGACTGAGGTCACTTTTTCCTTGCTGGTCATTGGCCAGAGTTCACTCTTAGCTCCTAGAGGCTATTCTCCAGTCCTGGTACATGGACCATTCCATCTTCAAAGGAACAGAGGTGCAGCAAGTCTTTCTCAGGCTTTGGATCTCTCTGAATTCTTTTTCTGCCAACGGCCAGAGAAAACTCTCTGCTTTCAAAGGGACACCTCTAATTAAATTAGGTTCACCTAGATAATCTCAGTATCTTTACATCAACTGTGCCAAATAACAGGACACAGTCTTGGGAGTGATCTCTCACCACATCCACAGGTCCTGGGGGTTAGAGCCTGGAATCTTGGGGAGGGAGGACATTTTTCAAGTTCTGCCTGGTACAGTTACATAGCTTGGTAGTAATGGAAGGAGGAAGAGAGATCCTGACTTCTCTCTGGGGGCTCATGGTATATAACAGTTTAAATATCTATTGCTGTTTAACAAATTGACCCAAATTTAGGGCCTTAAAGCACCAATCATTATATTATGCTCATGATCTATGAGTCGGGAATTTGTGCCCGAATTGGCTGGGCGATTCTTCTGTCCACATGAGGTGACGCGACGTCACTCATTGCTATTTAGGTGGCAGCTGGGCTGAGCTGGAGGTTCTAAGAGAGCTTCACTCGCATATCTGGTTCCTTAGCAGAGGTGAGCAAAAGGCTGGGCTCAGCTGGGCAGCTCTGTCTCTTCAGGGTCACTTCATGTGGTCTCTTCAGCAGGGTGGTCAGCCTGCTTGTAAGTGGCCTCAGAGCTCTAAGGGGGGAGTTTTCCAAGAGACAAGAAGTAGAGGCTGCTGCTGAGTCCATAAACTAAGTGAATCACTTCTGCCTTAACTGTATTGGTCAAAGGAGTGGTGGAATCTGCCCAGATTCAAGGGAGGGGAACAGAGATCTCCTGTCTATGGGAGGAGTGTCAAAGGATCCGTGGCCACCCGCCGTACATTGTGGGTTTGTCATTTGTTTATTTTTCCATTGTGATACATTTTAGTACAGAGGTTCGTGCACTCTTCAGAGACCTTATGAAGAAATATCTTGTAATACAAAATTGCCCTTTTGAACCTTTGTCAATCAAGACAAAGTTTGTTTTAGCGGATTTATCGTATGGCTTATGCCCCTTGCAACATGCTTCGGCCTAGGTACGTGTTTTGTTGTTGTTCTTATTGTCTTGTTTTGTTTTCTTGGAAGCTGGTTAAAGGGAGAGAATATTCCATGATATAAGTTTTATTATTTGGTGGGGATGCCAGAAGTGGGAAGGAAGGAGTTTCCAATCATGGATTAATCTCAAGCATGCACTCTGGAATGCAAACATAACCATCAGACCCACTGTGAGAAGAACCTGAACCAAAGTCCCATTGATCACCTGACCCCCCCCCCATAAACACCTATGCTGATTAGTAGACCGCAGTGACATTTTGTGTCTCCTAGAAATACTATCAGTTCAAAGCCAGTGTCCAGTAATCCTTGAAAAGTATGAATATTTCCTTTCCCCCAATGCACAGTCACCCAGGTAAAGGGCTGCCGGTCCCCTTGGGAGAGGTTGGGGAAAGATGAACGGTCTACATTTGTGGCTGTGTGCAGGGTCCTTCCTTCCTCAAGGGAAAGATTCTGCCTCTGGCTTTCCAGGTACTAGTTGTGTGACCTCAGGCAAGTCACATAAGCTCTGTTTCCCGTGGACTAAGCCTTGTCTAGGCATCATTCCACTTCGGAATTCTGAAAATCTGCCACGCTAAACACGCAGACAGCTCCACCTACCAGAGTTAATTGCTACTTTGACAGTCCCTGACCTACTGATGTGTGTGTGTGTGTGTGTGCACGTGCACGCACCCTGGGAGGAGGTGGCAAATTCATGGCAAGGACCTATTCTGAGTGTGTACTAAATTGTCCTATTGAGGAAGAGGTACAAGCCAACAGATAACCCTGGGCTAGCTCGGGGTAGCCTGCTGTCAGTCACAGAATCCTAGAAGTACCCTCCCAACCATGGGGCAATGAAGCTTTTCACTAAGAATATCTTGTGCATTTCTTTTCTATTTACGGAGGTTAAGAAGGCAGTAAGTCCTAACCCCATGGCAACCCAAGGATGCACAGTCAGGGTGAGGGGCAGGGAGCTGCGTGTCGGCAGCTGAGCTTCACCATGAGTGATGTGCAGGGTTTGTTCAGCTCAGCGCTACCAGGGATGTCTCCATGCCCATCCCTGTTTGTCACTGTACATCTGTAGCAAGTAGGGAATTGACTCCCTTGGTTGATGTAAGGCAAGAAAATAAGTCTCTCCAGACCCTTTTTGTTGCTTTTAGATTTTCAGGGTTTTTTTCCTTCCCTGGGGCTCAGAAGTGGCTTCTTGTTCTGAAAAAAATCTAGAGGCTTAGAGGATTGAGTCAGAAATATAACTAATTTCTTAAAATTTCTGTAGCTCTTTATCCTCTTTAGCACCATTTCCCTATGCTCCTGCCCACCTCCACCCTCCAAATCGACCAACAAACTCACATCCGGGTGAGTTGTAATCTTAGTGATGGGACAGCTCACTGGTGACCTTCAGGAAGTCACGTCACCTCTCTGAGCCCAGTTTTTCATATCCTTAAAAATCCTTGATACCCCTCAGCCCAACCTATGACACAGAAAAGTCGTGAAGATCTAAATCAGAGAACCAAACAGAAGAGCTTTAGAAAGTTTAAAAGTGATATAAAAATGTAACATATTGCTGCCTTAATAGTGTTTTTCTGGTTGTTTTAAAGGACGATTTTTTGGGGTAAATGTTTTATGGAAGTGTTAGAGATATGTAGCAAGTGAAAATATCGTTAAGTGTACAGCAAGATGAATTTTCACAGGATGAATTCCCACATGTAACCAGCGCTTAGATCAAAGAACAGGGCGTTATTAGCGGTGCAGAAACCCACTGTGTCCTCTTCCGATACCATCAGCCTTCTCTTCCAGGGAATTATGCCTCTCATGGCTCCACACACGGTAGCTCAGTTTTTCCTCTCTTTGTGCAGTGTGGCCCCTTTGGTATCTGGCTGTTTTCACCTTTCATTCTTCCGTGAGATTCCTTCATATTGTTTTGTGTGGTTTTGGCATATTCATTCTCAAGAGTATTCCGCTGTGTTTCTAGACGTCCATTCTGCTGCGGTGGTCACTTGCACAGTCTTCAGGCTGGGGCTGTGGCAGAGTGCTGCTGTCTCCCACACGCCTTTGAGTGAACGTCTATGTGCATTTTTGTTGGGTGTCTACTAGGGAGGGGATCGCTCAGCTTTACAGATACTTCAGTAGTTAATTCCACTTTCCAAACTTGCTGAACGAATGATCTCTCTTGCAGGTAGCATAGAAGAGTTTTGATTGTTCCACATCCTTGCCCATACTTAGTGTTTCTCATCCTTTTTATTTTTATTTCAGCCATCCTGCTGCAGAGGTATCCCATCGCAGTTTTAATTGGCGCGGTCCTGATGACTAATGACGGGGAGTTTCATGTGCTTGTTAGCCTATTGAATATCCTCTTTTATGACATGCCCGTTCATATCATCGTTATCAGTTGCCTACTTTCCTGTTTGGTCCTTTTTTTTTTTTTCTGGGACAAATCACATTTATTAGACAGTTTAGTGAGAACCTTCTGAAGAAAAATATAAGTTGTGATAATTGCATCTACTCTGGTTTAAAGAGACCCAGGAAGGAGTGGCAAACTCAGGCAGCATGAAATGCCTTTGACTAGCCCAGCATCCAGCCAGTGTAGGAGTTATTTATGTACTATAAGTATAGTCTTTGGGTAAAGATATTGCAAATATATTTTCTAACTAACCCTTCTAACTAAGGGTTGTCTTTTCACTCTTTGAATGGTATCTTTTGATTCATGTGTTTTAATCCTAATATATCCCTATTAATCAACATGTTTTTTCCCTTTATGGTGAGCTGTGTTAAGAAATCTTTGACTACTCCAATGTCATAGGGATGCTCCTCTGTGTTTTCTTCTAAAAGGTGTTTTGTTGATGTTATTATTTTACTTTTCACATTTAGATCTGCAATCCATCTGTTAATGATTCTGGGGTATAGAAGAGATTAAGTATCAATGAGAGTTTTGTTGTTGTTGCTGTTTTAATATCAATATTCAATGGACCCAACAATATTTATTGAATTCTTTCCCTGGATTTTTAAATCTATACTTATTTCAAAGGGACCATTTTCTTTGGGAGCTCAAGAGGAGCACAATAGTTTGTTTTCATGAGAGACAATGTGTACCTACCTATGTTAGAAGCTCTACATACATTATCTTATCTGATCTTCAAAACAGTCCTGCAAGTAATGTATTATTATTCCATTCTGTAGTTGAGGAAACTGAAGCTTAGAAAGGACCAGCAATTAGCTCAAGGTTAAGTAATGAGCGGAGCTCTGATTCAATACCCCATCTTTTCTGACTCCAAAGCTCACATCTAGCTCTTTCTTCAAGCATCATGGTGACAGCGTTCATTAGAACTGTGGAGGGTGAGTGACAGGGAGACTAGGACATTAAGCTATAATCAACTGGGCTGTTGTAGTAACTGAGAGGAATATTTTTACCTGAGAGGAATATAAAACACAGTTTTCCTTTGCCCTCAGTAATAATTATAGTTAATGGTCAATCACAGATAGCTTCCTTTCACTGCGAACCTCCCAGGAGCTTCACGTATCTGATTCTTGATCTGAAGTTAAAGTGTAAGGTAGGTGTTACCTTTCCCATTTGACAGATAAAGAAACTGAGGATCAAAGAGGTGAAGTGATTTATCCAAGGTCAAATATCCACAACAAAATAGTGGTAGAACAGATCCAGCATTTCCTTAACTGACTCCCATGTCTGTTAACTGGCTCACCCCCCGTCACTGCCCAGATCATTGATCTAGATGACCACCACTGTGCTTCAGGGTGAGGTCCGTTACACCTGGTTAGCCCCTTCTCACTCTCTCACCTTTGGTCTGTATGTCATTCTCCTGCCTGACTTCCGCCCAGGAAGAATAAAACTCTCTGGCAGCTCTCCACCTGGGAGCTTCCTGCCGCTTTTAGCATTTCTGTCAGCCCTAAAGAAGCTTCTGGATCCTTCCTCCTTACCCTCAGCACATCCATGCCCCAAAGCAAAATGCTGAATTTGAACATGTAGCTGATGTTGCCTGTCACCTCCTTCCAGACACAGAGCTATGTAATTTGCAAAAATTGTTTCATAATCCTCCCCAGTTAAACTCCTGACAACCTAATTTAAAGGTTCCATCGGGTTTTCTCTTTGCTGCTCTTCCCCTCCCCCCTTCTACCCTCTGCCTCTGCCCTCCACCAATAAGACCTATTGCCTTCATTCCACAGTTCCAAACCAGAAAGCATCTTCATCGTGGCAAGGGACCACAAAATTCTTCTTTGGGTTTTTTCTTCCATCGCTATGAGCTGTTCCATGAGGCTCTTTGACATTATGTGAAGAACTATCAGAAGGAAGGAAAACAAACTATTAAGTCAATGATAGAAACTCAAGGAGGGGAATGATTAAAGCTAAATATGAATCTGGGGAAAATGATGAACACAGACTGGGTCTGATGGCCAGTTATAATTTACCCTAGCACATCCATAAATCGAGGCTTCCTTCAGTAGAGCCCCAAGCATTCTGACACCATTGATATATTCATCTTGTATCAGCACTATTCCTGTAACACACACACAACAGAGTCATACACAGCACACCCCCTAAACAGTGCATCATCGGAAACCTAAAAACAACTGTTTGCCTTCCCAGTCCAGCACTAGTCTCTGGTCTATAGAGTACACAATTTGTAGAGTCTTAGGAATTAACAGAAGAATGATTGATTGATTCAGAACTCTGATTTCATTTTTTAAACTTTCCTCTCCCTTTTAAATAAACACTCCTGGTAGGCAAATGGGACTTACGGATTATAGTTTTCTATTTTAGCCTAAATCTGTTCCCCCCTTCTCCTTGGCACTCGATTCCTATGATCTTCCCTAAAATGCCACTGGCCTGGCACTGCATTCCTGTCTTGGGCAAAACCTCCAATTAAAATCAGCAGGAAGTTTGCTTGAATTAGGAATCCCAGCCTGGGCTTCCCACCAGGTGGTTCCGAAAGGGAGGCGTGCCCTGTTGAAAGCACTGATGGGAAGCCCTGGGTGGCATAGCCTCTGTCCTCCAAATGATGAGCGACTCCAGCTGTGTCACCAGGAGGCCTGTCAGGTCGCCAGAAAATCCTGGCTGAGGCAAAGACAGAGCCTGCAGGGGAGCAGCAGAGGTGTCCCCATGGCCCGGAGCCTAGCTTCTCCTCCAGCCTGGGTTTGAGAGTGTAGGAAAAGTACAGCGGGGAATGGAGGGAACACAGGGTTTGGATCCAGAAATCCTGAGCTCTGCTCTACGTCCATGCTGTGTGACCATGGGAAAGTCACAGTCCCTCTCTGGTCTTTCATGCCCTCTCCTCCTCTCAAAGGAGTCCTGTCTCATGGGGCTGATGTAAGGATAAAGGCTGACTGCCATGATATAGAAAGCACTCAAGAAACATTGATCCCCACCTAAGCAACTAACTCTCAATGTTCAGGTCTCAACATGAGGGAGATGGGCTGGATATTTCCAAGGCTGCTTCTTGAAGGTTTTCTGCTTCTGTGGTCCAAGTAGCTTCATGTATAACCTCTGTGGGAGCCTACTTACCAGGCCCCAGGGTTTTCCAGCTTTAGGAATAAAAATGCAGCTTCCTGCCCTCCCCTCACCGCTGCTCCCCCCACCCCTCCCATCATAATGAACTGCAATCCCATCCAGCAGAAAGATGCTGATTTGGATGTATTGGAGTTCAGCTTTGGCTGCAAAGAGAAGATGCTTTGGATCCCCAGGGACAGAGAAAAGCATCTGAAATCGCGGTCCTCACTGCCACACACTGAATGCCTTGCAGTGGGTCTGCGTCAGCCCTCTGTGAAAACTGCCCCCGCCCCATCTCTCTGGAGCTATTAAGCCGCTCGTCTGTTGCCAGAGCTGAGGTGGGCTGTCACCAGCCAGCCTGGGAAATGGTATTTATAGACCGCGTTCCCGCTTACCCCTGGTCCCCAGCCTCTCCCTGAGCACTTGTCGGTGAGCTCCAATTATCTGTGAATGGAGGAGAGGGATCCTGGCAGGTCCAGGGGAAGCAAGGAGTGTGATAATAGGCCCTTCACACATTCAAAGTTTCAGTATTTTTCCATTATTTCAATATATTTCTCTTCTTGTGGACTGCTTCCTCCTTCTTGCTGGCTTTGTCGTTATAATTTTACGTTGTGGTACGTCGGAAAGTGCACTGGTGCTGCAGTTAGAGAACTTGGTATTTGAATGTGGACTGACTCTGTGATGTCAGACAATTTAGCCCACTTGTCAAGGCCTCACTCTCTTCACCTGTGCTGTGGACGGTTCTCCATGCTGCTCTGGGAGAGCTCTGGCACAACGCCTGGTACACAGTGAGCACTCGGTGGTTGTGAGCCATTGATTCCTTGGCTGATTTAAGGTGCTGCATGCCTTCCAGCGTGGCAGGGTTTCTGAATATCAGCAGTTACTACCCAGAGCACTTGCTGGAGATGGAGAAGGTGTAGGAGATTGCCCTGATTGAGGTGGACTCCTCATTATCAGAAGTTGCTTGTGCTAAGGACAAGCATGCAAAAAACTGGGACGAGCTTGTTTTGTCTGGTTTTGCTCTTCTCTTCAAAATGAAGGACTGAAATCTAAGGAACGTTCACTGACCTTGGGAATCGGGGCTCACCAATAACATTGCTCTCCGTCTGACCCCCACCCCCCTTTCAGAAAAGGATGGTTTGCCCTCCCGTGGCCCCGGGAGCTACGACGCATGAAGGCTTGCCTGAGTGTCTTCGTTTCCATCCTGCCCACACTAATTTCATCCCGTCACCGTTCCCCTCTCCAGCCCTCCTCGTCCACAGCCCCCGTCTGCTCACCTGGGTCGGGCTCCCTGTTTCCCCCTCCACCTCCATCACTGAGGCCGTTCCTTCTCTCCTCACGCTTCCCCAGTCCCCATCTCTCTCCTCCATTCTTTCTCCTCTCCCTGGGCCTCGCGCTCCCAGCCCCCCTCCCCGTGCCCCGCCTCTTAGTCCTCTCGCAGTATCATTAATGCCTTCTTTGATACAGCCCACAACCTCACGATTATTCTGGGGTCAGGAGATGCAGGTGCCAGGCAGTTCTCTGCTGCGCCTCAGAGGGCCTCTGTCCCCAGTCCCTCCTGCTCGACGGGGCTGGAATCCTAATTGGCCACTCGGCCTTTTGCTTGTGGCAGCCTCACCGGGAACTTGCATCTTCCTCTTTTCCTCACTGAGAATGCTGAGAGCTCAGCCACAATGAGGCATTGATTCAAGGAGTGGGGGGATGCGGTCCTGACAAAGGGTCCCAATGATGAGACACGAGAAAGGGGGCGCTCTACGGGGTTATAGAATGCCTTGCAGATGGGAACAGAGGAGCTGTAAATGGGGTACTGTCCTGTCACTTGGAGAGGGAGTGACGGGGCAAGTGTGGGCCATTTGAAAGAGGCATTTTGAAATGACGCTCTTGTCAGATGGAACCACACGCAATCAGAGACGTGTGGCGTGCCCCTGCGGCTCACAAAAATATCAGATGACTCATAGCCGATATTCAGTCAATGCTCTGGTTGGGGAGCTGGGAGCCGCACGGCTCATTATCATTCCAGCTTCGTCTCCTGAAGGCTGGGCCCGCTGCTGTTCTCCAGGCTGTAATGGGATTGGTCCCACGAAGCAGAGAGCGCGGAGGCCTGGAGCTGTGCGGGTGCAAGGTATTGAAAACTAATTCTGCAGTTCGGGAGAGAGAAGAGGAGTTTGTTTGTTTGTTTGTTTTTTAAGTGATAAATAAGAAAAATATTAATTTTTGTCTGTTCATTCATTCAGGAAACATTTATTTAGAGCCAGGCTCTGAGCTAGATGCTCAGGGAAGGAGGGGGTCCCCTCTCTCCAGCCTTAGAGCCTGGAGGGGAAACTGACCAAAAAACCAGGGGTTTCAATACAGTGTTTTGAATGTTATGAGGGAGGTTTCATTGCCAAAGCCAGGATCATTCTGTGAAGTTAAAAGGCAGAGCTGTTTCAAAGAGCGCTCTAATTATTCCTCCGCTTTCTCTCAGCCGATAAGCACCTCCTTTAAAGCACAGCATCCTGGGAAGCCGTTTCAACAGTATCCATTTCCAAATGTCCCAAGTAACCACACGGTTTCCCTCCAACCCCAGAGGGATAGTGAAATCCCTGAGAGTGTCTCAATGCCTTCAAAGGAAGAGCTTATTCTCTGGGATGAGAGTACTTCTTATTACCTTTTTAATAATTGGTCTATGCCAGGCTCTGTGCTCAATGCTTTAAATACACCGTCTCATTCAATCCTCTCCCTCACTGCCTAAGATGGGCTTCATTATTCTCTTTTTAGATATGGATACTGAGGTTCAAAGACACGAAGTATCTTGTTCCTGGTTACAGAACTGAGCCTCGAACTCAGTTCTGCTTGGGCCAACACACATGCTTTTCAATATCAGGCGGTACTGCCTACCTCATGGTTCTTGGGCTTGGTGACTGTGGCTTGGCAGTGGAAATGATAGAATAGGTAGATCGCTAGCACTTCCTGCCAGACGCAGTACAATGCAAAAGGGCTTCCATTTCCAGTTTTCAAAAATGCGGATCAGGAACCACTGCCGCCACGGTCATCATCATCGTCAACATCACCACAGCACGTGAGAGCCTTAAGAAAGGCTTCCTTGACTCTTGTTTGAAGAGCTACGAGCCAGGAGATTCCTCTACTCACTCATTGTATGATTTCACCTCTGAGCTTCTCTTACCATGTCTAGAAAGTGGAGCTGAGAGTCCCTTGGCAGGAATAACAAGAACTAACTTTTATGGAGTCCCTAACAAACACCTACCAAGTTAGGGACAAAGACTTCACAAAACAATTCATGCCATCCTCACCACAGCCCGGTGTGGGGGGAATTCCCTGGGCTCAGGAGTGGACGTGCCAGGATTTGAAGCGATCTCGGACTGACCTCAAGTCCCAAGCTATTTTGGGGATGTGGTTGTGAAGCTCAAGTGAGGAAATGGGAGTGAATGTACCCTGTGCAGGGTAAAAAGTGCTAGACACATGTAAGGGATTATTTGTAGCGTGGAAGAGGGGACTTGCACAGAAATGAGGAAAGATGAGAGGCCACTAAGCTGACTGTCTTACATCTTTTTACCTATTCTTCTGTTGCTTCTTATCTGATCTAGTATGTACCTTCACTGGAATGTTTCAGAGGCTGGAATGTGCGGACAGGCTTGGGTTTGTTTATAAACATGTTGAGGGGCTGTGGAGAGGGGGGCCTAGAGGTACATGTTGTGATGGAAATTTCACTGACCTGAGAGTTTGGAGCTCTGGAAAACATGGGGGAAATAACATCTTTCTTACCTGTTCTGAAAAGCCACTAGGAGGATCACATAAGACCATAAATATGGAAGTACTTCCTGATCTCCAGAGTAATATAAAATATAATTTGTTTTTGTTGAAGTTTTTGGATGTTATATAACCTCATGGGAGGAATCTGTGAAGAGGGTTGAAACACCTGGCGCAGGTTAAAAGCATTAACCCCTAAATTCTTCTTATTGCTGGTCTTTTACAATCTGTTGTCATCCGGCAGGGGTTTTTGAGTTCATACGCTTTAATTTTCTGAATCAAACTTCTGCGGGACGAATGAGTAATACAATTATAGAGCTGCAAGGGCTTCAAAGAACATTCACTCCAACCCCTTCCCTTTACAGATGAGGACACTGAACATTAGAAGGGTACAGTACAAGGTCGAGTAGCTGCTCTGTGGCACTACCAGGAACTACAGTGTAGTTCTTGTAGTACTATCATAGGTGCCCTTCCTATGATAACTGTTCTACCCAGTCCTTTCATTCTTTGGGCAGCTCCACTTTGCATTAGCAGTTGGATAAGCATAGCCCCACTTTGCATTACTAGCTGGACAACCACAAGCCCACCCATGATGGTTAACATTCTCCATCTCACCTCTACCCCTCAGGACAATTCAGCAGTGGCTTGCAAGGGTCCAGTCGCTTCTCTACTGCAATGAGAACGGGTTTTGGGGAACCTTCCTGGAGAGCCAGAGGAGCTGCGTGTGCCACGGCAGCACCACGCTGTGCCAGCGCCCCATCCCCTGCATCATCGGAGGGAACAACAGCTGTGCCATGTGCAGCCTGGCCAACATCTCGCTCTGCGGCTCCTGCAACAAGGGCTACAAGCTGTATCGAGGCCGCTGCGAACCACAGAACGTGGACTCGGAGCGGAGCGAGCAGTTCATCAGCTTCGAGACCGACCTGGACTTCCAGGACCTGGAGCTAAAGTACCTGTTGCAGAAGATGGACTCGCGCCTCTACGTCCACACCACCTTCATCAGCAACGAGATCCGTCTCGACACCTTCTTTGACCCCCGGTGGCGCAAGCGCATGTCCCTCACTCTCAAGAGCAACAAGAACCGCATGGACTTCATCCACATGGTGATCGGCATGTCCATGCGCATCTGCCAGATGCGCAACAGCAGCCTGGACCCCATGTTCTTCGTCTACATCAACCCCTTCAGCGGGAGCCACTCGGAGGGCTGGAACATGCCCTTCGGGGAGTTCGGCTACCCGCGCTGGGAGAAGATCCGTCTCCAGAACAGCCAGTGCTACAACTGGACCCTCCTGCTGGGCAATCGGTGGAAAACGTTTTTTGAGACGGTCCACATCTACCTACGTAGTCGGACTCGGCTACCTACCCTCCTACGGAATGAGACTGGCCAGGGCCCTGTGGACCTGTCCGATCCCTCCAAGAGGCAGTTCTACATCAAGATCTCGGATGTGCAGGTGTTCGGGTACAGCCTGAGGTTCAACGCCGACCTCCTCCGCAGCGCCGTGCAGCAGGTCAACCAGTCCTATACGCAGGGCGGCCAGTTCTACTCCTCTTCGTCTGTGATGCTCCTCTTGTTAGATATTCGGGACCGAATCAATCGCCTGGCCCCCCCTGTGGCCCCGGGGAAGCCCCAGCTGGACTTGTTCTCGTGTATGCTGAAACACCGCCTGAAACTGACCAACAGCGAGATCATCAGGGTGAACCACGCGCTGGACCTCTACAACACCGAGATCCTCAAACAGTCAGACCAGATGACAGCCAAGCTCTGTTAACCTGGACTCTTTGCCACAGGACGTTCCCTTTTGTTGTACAAACAGAACAGAACCAAGCAAAGCAAAACAAACACAAATTTGTAAAATGTAATTAATTAATATTCAAAGGAAAGGAGGAAAAATCTTCATTCGTTGGAAACGAAAACATTCTAGCAACTGTATAAATCCGTTGGGCATGTTTGTTATTTCTATACTCTGTCGCGAAGAAGGGTCTCAGCCTTGGGAGGAGCTTGGAGGGAGTTGCTTCTTAGGCCTCAGGTGCTGTATTGAGGGGGGAGATGAGAGAGAGCATATGCAATGAATTGTAAAGATCTCTGCTGTGCAGGTGCTAAGATTAAACACTAAAAAGAAAGATATATGTAATGTACAACCGACACTGCCATTTTTCCTTGTGGGAGGAAATGGACATGGATAAAGAAGATATTTCTTCTTCGGTTATGATTTCTTTCCTCTTTATCCTTAATTCCTTGTGGTTCTTTTGATTCATTTGCACAGAAGGGTGGGGATGCAATGACAATTCTGTCTCACCCAGATAGCTTCTTTCACGCTGCATAAACTGAAGCTAATCGAAGCTGGGCAATAGGTGGGACTGGGGGAGAGAGGCATTCACATAATCACAGGGTGTTCAAAACAGTAAGGAACCTTGGATATCAGCTTAGTGACCTCCTTGATTCAGTTTGGGAAATAGCCTCAGAGAGAAATGGCAGCCCTTGGCTACACATGGTTACTGCCTGAATAGCGATTTGAGCCCTGCCTTCTGACTCCGTCTAAATCATGCTGGCCACTTTTGTGTTTACTCCGACTAAACTGCCAAGGGATGAGGGTTTCTCAGTCTCAGGTTGTTGTGATAGTTCTTTTTCTTTTAATCAAGAAACCCCTTTTACCTACCATCTCAAAAAAGAAATGATGTCAGATTTCCTAGAAATGCTTTGCATAGTAAACTTTAGTTTGACGAAAAATCAATAACCAAAATAAAATAGGGTAGGTTTTAATATTGCATTGGTCTGCCAGGCTGACTTCCCCAGGTAGGTATCTAAAAAAAGGACCTTTAACTCAATACACACACATACACACAGACACACAAATACACTAACACTGCCACTTCTTGGGCATCGCTGAAAACTGAGAAGCCTTGTCTGGGACGTGGGGTTTAAACTGAAAGGAGAGATGCAAGAAAGAAAACTCAAAGCACTTCTGTAGAGGATTTGGGCAAATACCATTTCTTACCAGTTCTCCAGGAACTCTGCATTTATCTTTTTGCTAGGGTGGTACTAGCTAGAGGTGCTTCGAATCTTCATTTCCAAATTGGCAGAGAAACAGGACCACACACTTCAGGGTTGGGAGAGAAAATAGGACTCTTCTGGTCTCGACGTCTGCCCAGTGCAAATCTCTTTACTGTCTTTGGGAGATACCCTTGTTTGCTAACTGGACCATTCCAGGAACAGGAAGCTCATTAGATCTATCTTCCACGTTCCTTGGATTCCCCTTTCACTGGGGGAGAGCAATAGTGCTCATTCCAGCTTGTGTTACAAAATAGAGCTAATTATTAGATGGTTCTCTGTACCTTTACCAGCTTCTGTGTACCTTTCATTCACTGGTTCCAGTCCTAGAATGTGCATTTTTTCCTCATGTCAATGCTTTTGTATATAAAATACAAAAACTATCTCAGGGGTCACCAGAGTCTGTAATAATATGACTCAAAGAGAATACCTGCCCCCTTATAGTTTATTTTAAGATGAAAGGAGAGGGCTTCAGTGCAGAAGAAGTAAAGAATTATCTAGCTTATTTCAGTGTGAGTGCGCAGGGGGGAGTGGAGGGGAAGATATATCCTGTGTTTTGCATAGTGAAATTCCAAATGTAATGTTCCAGTTTTTAGTATGAATTAGCATATATTTTGATACGAACTTTAACACTTAATGTGCACTTCACACCAACATAGTTGTTTGACCTCAGATTTTGAGAGGATTCGGTGTTCATTTAGGTTGGAAATTCTTCATGCCAGAGGTCACATAGCAGCTATTTATCAAGCACAAGATTTTGCAGAAAGTCAGTAAATTATTAAACATGTCTTCAACACCTAGTAGATGAATGAGGCGTGCCAGAAAAATGAGATTTGGAAGGAAATGGTCCATGCTTCTGTGCCATTCACACATTAAGGAAAGAGACATATGAACCAATTAAAAAGTAAACAGTAATTACAGTGCACTATGATGAGTGCTATTGTGGGGTCACACACAGGGAGGGAGGAGACGTGAAGAAGTTATGAATTCTGTTCATGCAGTTGGTACGGGCTTTATATGGACATGTTCATCCTGAGTGTTGAAAATGAACAGGACTTGGGCGAATAACAAGGAGCAGAAGGGCCAAAGGAACAGAGAATGCGAAAGCACAAAGGAATAAATATGTATGGGTACTTGAGGGTCAGTTAAAATAGTAAAAATAATAGTGTCAAAGGGTATCCTTTTAAATGATAATCCTTCCAAGGAAAGTGAGGATTTCGACTCTAATGAGAAGTTGAAATAACCATCCATAAGCCTTATGACCTAAAGAATGAATTCAATTGTCTCTCTTCCTTTCTCTTTCATCTCTACCTTCCAAGAAGTTCCAAATACGCGTAACGTAATAACCCCTTATATTTACACAGCCCTTTACAGGTAACAGGACAATCTTCATATGCACTGTGCTACCTAATCGTCATCTGAGTTCAGTTACAGCATTCAACCCGAGTTCTTCCCCAGACTTCACCAACTGTGTGTGTGTGTGTGCTTGTGTGTGTGCAAGAAAGGTTTCTTCCCATTACCCTAACAACAGTAATTACATCACTTTATATTACAAAGAGAATACAGCAATATCAAATGATTGGAAAGATCAGGGAAATATATAAATTTTCAAGGACACAGAGATTCAGAGATTCAGACATTGAAATATCTGTTCAAAGGTGAAGTGAAAATACTTTCTATAAAAGGACACAAAGTTATGTGGATTTCCAAGTATCTCTTGCTTGGGTCCCACTCTGAGCTAACAAGGTTCCCCTCCAGCTGGGAGGAAGAGAAGCCTGAAGCCCTCAAGTGAGATTTTAATTCAGTTAGTGTTTACCAGTTTGATGCAGCAACCAAGGACCTATGGTGTCTGATTAACAGGCTGATGCTAAGGTAAAAGAGTGAACAGAGTACCCATTTGGATAAGCCTGGCAGCAAAGCATGGCATTGCCATGGAAACCACAGAAGGCCATTAATTAGCTATCAAATAAAATCACTGGGAAATTCTGGACCCTGGCATATCTGCCCCCTTCAAAGAGGAGGACAAGAAGACTTCACACTAACAGCAAAGTCTCCCTTCATTGATTAAAATCATAGCTGCACAGGCACTACATGTCACAAAGTGGAAGAAAGATTAGGAAGTAAAACAAATTGACACAAAAGAGGGAAAGAGGCTTTGGGATTATCCGATTCCAAGGATATATTTTAAATGTAGAGTATCTTATTGGGTTGTCTATGTTGATAAACTTATCTCAATGACAAACATTTTCTCCTATTCTCTGTTTGTGGAAAGAAAGTGAGAAGAATAATATGTATCCACTAGATGGTGATAAATGATTGGGGGAAGCTATCAGAGAGTCAAAGCATGAGAAGCAATTAACCCCTAAAATAATAAATGGAGAATGTGTAACGTTGAAATTAATAGGGGGAAAGTTTTTTAATTAAAAAGAAGGCAGAAAAGGAGAAACAAAAGAATCATTAAAATAGCTGAATACATAAACAGACATAATAACAAAACTTGCCACACAAATAATCACAATAAATGTACTTGGACAAAACTTGCCAGTAAAGAGACAGAGGTGGTCAGACTACAAGTTATAACTTTTAAAAGTAATGGGAAAAGGGCTTCCCTGGTGGTGCAGTGGTTGAGAGTCCACCTGCCAATGCAGGGGACGCGGGTTCGTGCCCCGGTCCAGGCGGATCCCGCATGCCATGGAGCGGCTGGGCCCGTGAGCCATGGCCGCTGAGCCTGTGCATCCGGAGCCTGTGCTCCTCAACGGGAGAGGCCACAACAGTGAGAGGCCCGCGTACCGCAAAAAAAAAAAAAAAAAAAAAAAAAGTAATGGGAAAAATGTTTGAAAATAAAAAGATGCGTAAAGGTATCCTAGACAAATATTAGCTAAAAGGAAGCTGATGTAGTACTGTTAATAGCAAAGTGGACTTTAAGGCAAAACACATTATTAGGATTAAAGATGGTCAATTCAGTAGGGAAAGTGGAGAGAAGAGTGGACACATAGAACCATAGACTCTTTAGGCTAAAGGGGTCATTAAGAATCTGTAAAACTTCAACTTTCAGAGATGAAGAGTTATACTCGAAGTTATTCTACAAGTCTTGAACACTGATCATGATTACAGTTGTCTTTTCACTACCTCCAAGTAAAAGACTGTCCAGTCCAACCTCCTAACCAAGAATCAGTTCCATGACATTTAAACTAATAAGCTAATAATGTACAGAAACTCATATGCAAATATCCTCTCTCTCTCCTCTATCTTTCTTTTCTATGTCACCAAAATCTTCTATATAGGCATTTTTCCAATTGAAGATCAATGCAAATCTTTGGTTGGTTATAATGAGCTCAGGCTGAGCGGAGAGTACTCTCTTCCTAAGAACAGAGTAATACCAGTGGCTCCAGCTCTGCCAACCTGAGAACCTACAGACGGAAGAGGTTACCTGAATGAACTCTCCTTTCTCAATATCCCTGTGTTTCCAAATCATTATCAGGGCCTGAAGTTACAAGTGGAAGGTCATCCCTCACTTTTCAGTATTGGATCTAATGGTAAGCATTCAGCATCAAGGCATATGGTACATTCTCTGACTGGCTTGGAACCCCCTTTCCTCCCAATAACTCACAGATCAAGACAGATGCAGGGAATGGGATGGGACAGTTTGGAACCAATGGGGAGGAAATCAACTCAAAAGTCATAGTTACTTTTGGGGGAACTGCGGATCTTTTTGAGAAATGTGAAGGCTCTGGACTCTTTCCCAATAAAAATGTGGTCAGAAGCTTTTATTTAAAACTTTTGTCAAAGCCATTTTCTTCTTGGCATAAATGGCTCCATGTAGAAGTTTTACAGAGACTGTTTTATGGAGACTCACATACACTTTTGAATAATATTTCACAGATCCCTTAATGATCTTTCTTGAACATTCTAGAATACTACAAACCTTCAGTAAGTGCCTCTGGTCTCGCCTAGACCTTTATTTTACGAAATTTAACACTTCAGCTTTCAAAGATGAGGAGTTGCACCCAAAGTTGTCCTAAAAGTCTTGAACACTGAGCGTGGGTTCAGTTCCCTTTACCCTATCTCAAGCATATTTTGGCCTAGAATCTCATATCAAGGTAATGTAGTTCAGATAGCTGAATCCTGCCCTTAGGGAAGGCAGTTTTAAACATACAGGTAGGGCTTCCCTGGTGGTGCAGTAGTTGAGAGTCCGCCTGCCGATGCAGGGGACACGGGTTCGTGCCCTGGTCTGGGAAGATCCCACGTGCCGCGGAGCGGCTGGGCCCGTGAGCCATGGCCGCTGAGCCTGCGCGTCCGGAGCCCATGCTCCGCAACGGGAGAGGCCGCAACAGTGAGAAGCCCGCGTACCGCAAAAAAAAAAAAAAAAAAAAAAAAAAAAATACAGTAACATACAGGTAAACACCTTAATGGAAATGACAGTTATGGTCACGTTAATAAAACCCAAAATATACAAAATCCCAAATGTATGAAGTAGATACATTCTGTATAAGCACTAACTAAAAGGAAGAGGTCTCTAAACCAGAAAGTAATGAGCTTGGTTACAGGATGAGCAGGCATGCATTGGTAAGTACTGCATCATCAGTGGAGAGAGAGTCTGGTTCACTGAGCCTGGTACAATAGTACATGAAGTTTGAAAGAGAGAGGGTTTGTCCTACTCAATTCAGTCTATTCCAACAATACCATAGATGGAGTGGCTCAGATAGCAAACATTTATTTCTTACATTCTGGAGGCTGGGGATTCCAAGATCTAATGCACCTGCACATTTACTGTCTGGTGAGGATCCACTTCCTGGTCATAAAGGGCTTTGTCCCTACTGTGTCCTCACGTGGCAGTAGGGGCAAGAGAGCTCTCCGGGGGTCTGTTTTATAAAGGCACAAATCCCACTAATGAGGGTTTCACCCTCATGACCTAATCACCTCCCTACCTCCTAATACCAGCACCTTGAGGGTTTAGGATTTCAATGTATCAATATTAGGACACAGATATTTACTCTATAACAGTGTGAAATCAGTTTAAGTGAAAACCTCCATTAAATAGCTTGGAATAAACAAATGAGCTTCATGAGTCACAAGTTGACTTTCATTTGAGTATCTGACCTCCACTCCCAAACTTCCTTGCTTGGTAAGTGTCCACAACCGGAACTGCACTGGCTCCACCCCAGGGCCAATATTTCCCTAAGAATCCTAAGAATGAACAAGGAGCCTGTCCACAGTCAAGATTTCACAGTCTCCATAAAACTTCTACATGGAGCCATTTATGCCAAGAAGAAAACGGCTTTGACAAAAGTTTTAAATAAAAGCTTCCAAGCTGATTGATAAGGGAAAGAAGGGATTCCCAAGCTACTGGTATAAATTTTCCTACTGATGTCACCGGGGATGGCTGTGCTCTCCCTGTCAAGTGATCCCTGCAAACCTTAACCAGGGACCCAAGATTGGTGTGACTCTGCCACAGGCTTGCATCAGTGAGGAAACTGTAACGTTCTTACAAATTAGAGGGTGATTACAAACCCTGCCAAGGGATCGTTAATTATATGGTGGTAATTGCATAATGTATAATTTAAATTAATAATAACATCACCTAGCATTTTGTTAGTGTGCAAAAGGATGCTGTGCTTAAAAGCCTGGACCCAGGAGCTGGGTTTTCCTGAATTATTAGACACCTTGGATTAGAACTCAGATTAAAACTCAGATCCCCCAACTTCCAGGTGAGTGATTTAACCATTATAGTCAACATTATTCCTGACATGAGAAAATAACTAGCAGCATAGGGCTGTAGCTAAGAGTACAGCCTGGAGACAAGAGAAAGTAGAGCTCACCCACTTAACTACCTGTGCTGCTTGACTGAGATGTGTAACCTCTCTGTGCTTCAATTTCTTCTCCTGTGAAAATGAGGTTCTTAACAGGTTCTCTCTAACATGGTTGGTTATGAGAATTACATATGTTTGAGAGCCTAAAACTGTGGCTGGCATATAGGATGCCTATCTGTTAAACAGGTGACATAAATAAAAATATACTTTAGATAGACAGATACGCAAAATAATATTCTTCATAATACTAGCTAACATCAGTTGGGCTCATTTTACAAGCCAAACACCACAGTAACAATTTGATGCGAGTTACTCATTTAACTTCACTGCAACCCAATGAGGGGGGGTCGAATTATCAGTTCAGCTTACACATGAAGAAACTGAGTCTTAGAAAGATGAAATAACTTGTCTGTGGTCACACAGCTAGTGATGGAATTATGATTTGCCAGTCTCCAAAAATAGGTCTCTTACGTATGCTGCACGATTTCCCCAATTAGTGAAAATACGTGGCCTAACAAAGTTATTTATAAGCATAATCCAGACCTTAAGAGGCATCTGGCACCACTGTTTTATTACAGAACCATTCAATTCCTCTGTGAGCCAGAGCCAAGGGTACCCAGATAGCTTTAAATGCACTGACTCCTGGAGTCAGAGCTTCAGCAGGGACCCAGGAGGAACGGGCTGTCTAGGACAGATTTTCCATCCGGAGGAGCAGGACCTGGCACAGAGCCCAGATACATTTCATAGTCCTGCTCAGACACCTCAGGGAAGCCTGCTGGCTCCAGGTAGGTCCACCATCTCTTTGGGCAAAGTGCTATTGATTTGTGCATTGCTCTTCTCTGGGAAAGCAGTGCTGAGGGAGTGAAATACGCAGGTGGTGAGAGGGAGATGAACGCCATAGTCTGTTCTCCATGCCTAGCATACAAAGAGGAGGCCTTTGATCTCCAGCTGGGCCTATTCCTACATTTCAACATGGGCTGGAACCAGTCTGATCCAAGGCTCCTGAAATCTATCCCTGGCCCATCCCCCCCCAGAGCTGGATGGGATCTTTGGGATCATTGGGGAGGATGGAGAATGACTTCTGTAGACAGTGGGTGGGGGTGTGTAAAGATATCTTCCTTGTTCCTCATTCAGCTTCCTGCTGTCACCCCACTTTCTCAAGCTATTTGTATCTCGCCTATCCTAGAAGTCCCAGAATTGTTGTTCTTGACCATAACATGCAAACCAATTTTTCTTTCTCTTACAGTGACACAAAGACAGAAAGGCAGAATGAATAAACTATGTTGTGATTAAAGAATTTTAGATGTTGGGCTTCCCTGGTGGCGCAGTGGTTGAGAGTCCGCCTGCTGATGCAGGGGACACGGGTTCGTGCCCCGGTCCGGGAAGATCCCACGTGCCGCAGAGCGGCTGGGCCCGTGAGCCATGGCCGCTGAGCCTGCGCGTCCGGAGCCTGTGTTCCGCAAAGGGAGAGGCCACAGCAGTGAGAGGCCCGCGTACCGCAAACAAAAAAAAAAAAAGAATTTTAGATGTTTACCAAAAAATTACTTCTACGTGTGCTTTTTCAAGCAATGTCTATGGAAAGGGGAATATAAATGCCTATTTCACCTTCTAACCTTGTAAGGTCAATCAGGTCTTAGGAAATGGGATTCAGCATACATTCACAGAAGAGGGAAAGAAGGCATGTAATGTTGACTGCTCCTCTGTGATGCCCTGGGTACTTAGCATGCATCTAATCCAATCCTCATAAATGCCGAGGAGAGAGTTATTATCGACATCATGCAGGTGAGGAACTTAGGCACCAAAAAGGTTGGTAACTTGAGTGCAGTTTCACCATTTACTTTTTTAGAACAAAATTAAACAGTGAGATGGAATGGTTAGCAGCGTGGGATCTGGGGCCTGAAGAGGTTCAATTCTTATAAACTCTGTGACCTTGGACAGTTACTTAACCTCTGTGGAGTTTCTTCATCTGTCGCTTGGGGAGAATAAAAACTCCCAGTTGATCCAGTTGCCATGAGGATGCTTCTCTTGGCAGATTTCCACCCTTTACATTACACCCATTACACCCTTTACAGATTTACACCCTCTAGTGCAGGTAAGGGCCTGCCTAGAACTCCCTTGGTACATGGGAAGCACTCAGTAAAAGTTAGCTTTCATAATTCCTTTGGGCAAGGCATGCATCGAGACTGGAGCTTGAAGTCATGACCCCATTATGCCCTTTGGCTTCCCCTGTTGAGTATGTGGCTCCCTGGCTATCAGCTATAGCACAGAAACTAAGCGCAAGAGGTAGACAAATTCCCAGCTTCCAACAGTTCACACAGGGGGAGGGCAGAATGGAAGAAGACATCATTTTTCAATGATAAAAATGGAATCGGGGAAAAAGAGAATGAAAGACTGAGTTTGTAAGAGAAGTGACGAAGAAGAGTGGTGACTGTTCCCAGAGTCCTCTCTGACAAAGCTTGGTACAGCCTCACCCCATTTCCAAGCAAGCAGGGATGTTGCTTAGCAACCGCCAGGAACAGCAGAGAGAGCTCTGTGCTGGTACATTAAGGGCTGCTACTGCCGTCCTGAAAAGGACCAAACTTTCTTTTTTTTTTTTTTGCGGTACGCGGGCCTCTCACTGTTGTGGCCTCCCCCACTGCGGAGCACAGGCTCCAGACGCGCAGGCTCAGCGGCCATGGCTCACGGGCCCAGCCGCTCCGCGGCATGTGGGATCTTCCCGGACCGGGGCACGAACCCGTGTCCCCTGCATCGGCAGGCGGGCTCCCAACCACTGCGCCACCAGGGAAGCCGAGGACCAAACTTTTGCTTTAAATCCCGCCTATAGCACAAGGGACACGTGCGAATTGGAAGCACCCGGGAGGAGAGTTTTCTGGGAGGTTCGGTTGGACAGAAGGCTGGCAAAGGGGAAAAGAGTCTAAATTAGTGGAAAAAATACAGAGCGAATATTTTTAAAAATTTCTTTCAAATACTGCAGAAACAATGTGCTAAGAAAGATTTGCCGAGCCAAGGACATGGTGAGTCAGCTTCACTGCATGTCGATGTGGCAACTGTGGCCAGCAGGACATGCGAGGTTCCCGGCTCATGTGGGCCACCTCTCCCTACAGCTGCAGCCACTTATTACCACCTACAAGTTCAGTCTCGAAGTCAGATCTGGAGAGAATACTGTTCTTAGTCGGTCGAGATTGAAGGTGTCAGAGTTCAACTCTATATTCATTCATTCAACAAATATTTCCTGAAGTTTGCAGTTCAGAGTGAAAGATAGACATTCATTTTGAAGTGTGATACGTGTTAAGGAGTGGGAAGTATAAGATGCTGTGGGAGTCTACAACATGAACCCCTAGCCTAGATCGGACAGGGAAGGGGGGGAAAGTCGTGGAAAGCACCAGAAGATCTGATGTTTAATGAGAGTCTTGAATGATAAGTAAGAGTTGAACAAAAAGGAAGGGAAATTTGTTCCATGTGGAGTGGCAGTACATGCAATGGTCCAGTTCAGCTGGAGATGAGAGAGAGAAAAGGGGAGAGGGAGGGAAAGAAGAGAGAGCAGAGAGGAATGAATTGGGGATGGGGGTGCGAAGGAGTAGCAGAAGGTAAAAGTATTATATAGTCATGTGATGAAGGGTCTTGCAACCCATAGGAGGATTCTGGACCTTATCCTAAGAGCAACTAGCAGCGCTTGCAGAATTTCAAGCATGACATGTGATCAAGTGCACTAGCAGCCCGTCAGCCCTCCGGCTATCCCACTTTATGCTTGTAACCCAGTACCTGGGCCCCCGGTCTAGTCTCTTGAACTCCTGGTTTGATCCTCTGCGTAGTTTCCCCGTCCCTGAAGAAAGGAGAGGCTGCATTCTCTGGGGGTGGGGAGGTGGGGAGGCAGGGGATACATCACCACCCCTTCCTTAATGCACAGAGTCTTGCTCTTGAACCTGAATTCACGTATCATCTGTTTCCCTGCCCCCCCTTTTGATTTGCCTGTCTTGACTCTCAGCCACAGGGCTTGCCCTCCTGCCACTCCTCATGTCATTATGGCCGACCTGATGCTGTTTGGTTGGACTCTCTATCACTCACTTTTGTTTTCTTCATCCCACTGCTACCAGGTAAAGTTCAACTAAATAGTCATCATCCCATAGCCTGCAGCAGCTGTGTCTGAACCAACTACTTGCCCAGGAACTGATCCACTCTGAGAACTTGTCTCATATAAAGTTCTGGTCAGCCTTAGTGATGACGCAAGAAATTCATCTGACCCACCTGCCTCTTTAGAATAGCGCTTAAGGGCACAAACTCTGGAGTCAACTTCCCTTGAGCGCGAACCCTGGTCCAGGCCAAGACTTAGCGGTGTGGCAAGTTAGTTCATCTCTCTCAGGCTGGTTTCATCATCCGTACATGAAGATATTAACACCCACCTATGGGGCTGCTATGAGGATTAAAAAAGACTATGGAGATAAAATACCCAAAATAGCACCTTGCACATAGTAGGAGCAAAATAAATATGTATTCCTCTCTATCCTTCCTCTGAAAGTGCATTATCTGCTGACATTTCTGTTTTTGATCCTTACGATGATTCCTAAGATTGGCGGATTAAAGGAGCTTATGTGTATAAAGCACCAGGTATATAGCAAACACAAGATAAGTATTAGCTATTATTATTAATTATTATCATTAATGAAGCAGAATGTCCTGATTAAGAGATTAACTGTGTCTTGTTTTCTTGAATATGGGACCATCCAAAAGAACAGAAGTCACCATCCATCTGTCCTTTTGAGAATTCACACGTACCACCCACAAAATGCAGCTTTTGTCCTTCAAGACAGTTCTGAACCCCTGGGAAAGGCCAGCAGCTCCTTTGGTTTCAGAGACGATCCTGCAGAAGACGCCCTCTGGGGAGGTCAGTAGACCGGTTGCTTTGCACAGCTGCGTGGGGACCACTCTCATCGCAGTCCAAGAATGGCATCTTGTGGAGCAGTTGATAGTGTTGATGGCTGTTACATGCTGAATTATGTCCCCCCAAATTCATATGTTGACGACCTAAACCTCAGCACCTCAGGATGTGAATGTATTTGGAAATAAAGAGGTGATTCAGTTAAAATGAGGCTGTTAGGGTGGGCCTCATCCAATCTGACTGGTGTCTCTATAAAAAGGAAACATCTGGGCGCACAAAAAGGCACCAGTGATGTGTGCATGCAAAGAAAGACCTTGTGAGAACACAGGGAGAAGTGGCCTTCCGTACGCCAAGGAGAGAGGCCTCAGAAGAAACCACATCTGCCGACCCCTTGATCTTGGATTTCTAGCCTCCAGAACTGTGAGAAAATAAATGTCTGTGGTTTAAGCTACCTGGTCTGTGATATTTAGTTCTGGTGGCCTGAGCAGACTAATACGGTGGTCCATCAAAGAATTAGGCTGTAGTCACTGTGGAGTAGGTGGAGAGAGACAGGTACTTGAATCAGAAGACAGAACAGGTTCTTTGGGAGATGGCGTGGTAGCTTGGACTTTCTGAGAATGAGACTATACCTATCTTCCCCATGGGGAGGAGGACCTTTGATGCACCTGCTGGCCTGAATGCCTTGGAGAATGGACACCTGGTGTGTGGCCTTGAGGGAAGTATCCAGGTTGCTTTGTGAAGACCCCGAGGCATGAGACTGTACCATGAGTGACCCCAGCATGCTCTCTGCAGAAGCAGCGTGCAGGATTCCTGCACACATCTCCAGGTAATAGCTGCAAGCTAGTGGTCAGTAGAGATCAAGGACCAGGCCTCTGCCTCATTTTCTTTCCGGCCATATGTGTGCAGGATTAAAGCAGCATCCAAGAGAGGGCTGGAGGGAATTTCGTGAATGAGTGTGATGGTCATTCTGCTAATCGGGTAGATGATAACTCAGAAACATATAATTTATAAAGAAAAATAACAGGTAACATTTCTCACATCTGTATGTAATGAAATAAACTAATATCCATTATATATAAGTTGGCAGAACAGCTATGAAGACACTGTATTTATCTTGGTCTCTGTTTTATCCCTAGTCCTAGTACAGCACCTGGCATCAGGTATGTGCTCAGTACTTGTGGACTACCCATGTGCTGCTTTCTTTATTTCAGACATGCACAGACAGAGGCCCAGAGAGGTTAAAGAGGCCTAGGCAAGGTCACACAGTCATTAGCAGACACAAGGTGTCTTAGTCGGTTTGGGCTTCTATAACAGCATATCTTAAACTGGGCAGCTTAAATAGCAAACATTTATTTCTTACACTTCTGGAGGCTGAGAAGTCCAAGATCAAGGTGCCAGAGACTCAGTGCCTGGTGGGAACTTGCTCTTGGTTTGCAGGTGGCTGTCTTCTTGTTGGGTCTTTTCACACGAAGGAGAGTGAGAGCTCCAGACTTCTCTTTCTATAATGACACTAATCCCATCTGGGGGCTCCATCTCATGACCTTATCTAAACTTGATTACCTCCCAAAAGCCTCGGCTCTCAATACCATCACACTGGAGTTTCACGTAGGGTTTCAAGATGTGTATTGAGGTCAGAGGGGTTGGGTGGGGGTGGAGATGTAAACATTTAGTCCATAATCCAGGGCAGGAATGAAAACATTTGACTTTCACTCCCGTGTTCTGCTCAAAGACTATGTAGATATTTAACATCCTTCTTCCAGAGCATCTGGTTCAGGATTCTCCCTGGGACAGGCCAGTGGATGGGCAGAATGATCCAGTATGACGAATCCTCTTTCCCTCTGTCCTCCCGCGAGGGGAATTTGACATCTGTGATCCTCAAGCTGGCAACATCGGTCTGGATGTTTGTTAATGACACTGACCTAAATCTGTCACGTTGCAAGGAACCCTTCACGGCAGCTGGGATTTGCTGCCATATAACGGCTTTATTGTACATGGAACTCTCTAATAAGCTGATTAAAAAATAAATATTTTTTGAAGTCGTAGTATGTACTTTTCAGACATCTGATAAGAAGCAACGTAAACAGAAACATCACGCTGGGTGTAGAAAGTGGAATCCTGCTGTATGAGAAGATGCTCGTGCTTCGATCGTGGCACGTTTCTCATGGCTGCCAGAGCAAAGGTCTGGAGTGATGATCTTCTCACTTAAACCTTTCCTTGCTTTGTTTTTATGCCAGTTCAGCACACGAGGGATAAAGTTATGGGTAAGCAGTAGGTCTCCCTAGGATGGCTTGACTTCTGACTGTGCCTCAATGAAGCAGGACCATTTTATTACTTATGTGCCTGGCATCGAGCTGTTCAAATCTCTAATTCTCCAAAAGACTCTGAAAGAAAGATAGGCATAGCCCTCCTCATTTGACAGAGGAGGAAATTGAGTCTCAGAAAATGTCTTTGGCTTTGGGACTTTGGAAGAGCTGGATTCACATCACCTCTCATAGCCAAGCTCGTGTTATTGAAATCATTCATTCCTTCTTTCATCTAGCAAACCTTGAGCACCTGCTGTCATACTTGGTACTGTACTTAGCTGCCTCAAAAGGAAAAGGTGGACCCTCCCCAATCAGAAAGCTTTCACAGTATTCTTTAGTGTAGCGATCTTCTAGTTGAAATATAGACCTCATTCTTATCAGTACGTTTCCTTTACACTAAGAAACCTAATGTTATAGATGAATATAGTACCTTATGATTGACCTTTATGCAAGAAAGGCTTAACTTAGCTACTTGGGTTGCTCAAACCTTGCAAATTTCTAAGACGTGTCTTCAGGACCGGCTCTTGGCCAACTGCTGAGAGACGAGCTCTAAGTCCTTGGAATATTCTGCCTGAGAAGAGTGTTTTTATATGCCTGGGGCCTTGGGCCATGCTGCCAGTTTGAGCAGACAGATCGTGCTAACAAATGTGATGTAGGGCTTTTCTCTGTTTTTGCTCTGCGGACCCGGAGTCAGAGTACCTGAGGTCGGTCACGTGGACGCTGCATTATGCCTACATAACTGGTCCCAGGAAAATCCTGGGTCCCAGCGCTTAGGTGAGCTTCCCTGGGTGGCAACAGTTGACCTCTACTGTCACACATCATTGCTGGGAGAATTAAGTGTCCCTGCAGCTCCACAGGAAGCAGATACCTGGAAGCTTGCATTTGATTCTCTTGGACTTCATTCTACGCGCATTTCCTTTGCTGATTTTAATCTGCACCCTTTTGCTGTAATAAACTATAACGTGAGTGTAACAGCTTCCGAGTCCTGTGAGTTCTTCTAGTGAATCATTGAGGCTTGGGGTCATCTTGGGCAACCCTGAAACAACCATCCACTTTTCTACTGATCATCTTTTTTATTCCTTATCACACCTGGGAGACCCCCTGCATGGGCATATCCATTGTGTGCATGAGAAATCTCAGATTCCCTGAGGTCAAGTGCCTTCCTGGATAATGTTTCGAGGACCCTATGTCACCTGCATTCTAAACCAGTGGAGAGTGAGAGTGGTTAGGGCGTTAAAAATCTAAATATCACCTGTCACACTGATAAAGGAGAGATTGGAGGATGTGGTTTAGGTGTGCATGACGATATAAACCCCCAAATTACAGATATGCCCACGCAATCATAGACGGCACTAGACAACTACAGGTCTCTCCCCTTGAAGATAAAACTTCCCTCCTGGCATATCAGTGTTGAGGAGAAAAAAGCTTTCCTTTGCCCTTCTAGGTTCTTCCTACTGGTCTAAGAATTAAATCAACATGGGACAGGTTCATGAGAGAAAAACAGATTTAATCATGTACGTCCAAGGACCCCATAAGAATACGAAACCATAAATAACCAGGCAATTGAGGCTTATATGCCATCCTGAGCTAGGGAGAATGAGATAGGGGTCTGGGGCTTCAAAAGAGAGACAGACAGTTCACAGGGTGAGGGGAAGAACAACCGTTTAGAAAACAGATGTTTGCCCTGCCATTCAGAGAAATCTTTCTGATATAAAAAGAAGTTATCTTTGGTAATAGCTCTCTTTCTGGTACAGCCTCCCTATCTAAATTCTTTTTTTTTTTTTTTTTTTGCGGTACGTGGGCCTCTCACTGTTGTGGCCTCTCCCGTTGTGGAGCACAGGCTCCGGACGCGCAGGCTCAGCGGCCATGGCTCATGGGCCCAGCCGCTCCGCGGCATGTGGGATCTTCCCGGACCAGGGCACGAACCCGTGTCCCCTGCATCGGCAGGCGGACTCTCAACCACTGCGCCACCAGGGAAGCCCTCTATAAATTCTTTTAGGCAGTTAAGGGGGATGTGAAAAGGAAAACTTCCTGAGTCATCTGTTTCTCAAAAATAACCAGCTGCAAACAATCCTCATGCCAAGGACATATTTTGGGGGGGCAAATTTTTCGCCCCTACATCGGGGAGGAGACCAGTGCACTACTTTGCAAGTAGGCAGATCCTAGAGAAGAAAGGTCACTCACTCTTCCAAACACAACTGCTGGAGCCCTCACTCTACTTCCCGGTGAGGAGTGAGGAGGTGGCCTGTGGTCTGCAGCATGCTTCTAGTTAACGAATGTCTGTCTGTCTGTCTGTCTAGAATCAGAGTCAGGGAAAGAAAGTGTCCTGCAGGTTGCAGGAAGTAAATGATGCTACCAGAGCTGGAATTCCCAGTGGTCTTGGAGCGCAGGACACATCCTCCTGACACCATCTTACGTTGACTTCACTGCAAACACTGTGCTTTTGATTGTTGACTTTCCAGCTCTCAGGGTCTTAGTGGTGTAAGGTACTGCAGATGTTTAAAATGCAAAATGCCCTGAGTAACCTTGTTGGACTTAGTTAACAGCACCTATTTGAGGAAAGCAACTCCCCTCCCTTCAGACCCAGGACTATTTCCCAAAGCCTGATGCTTAAGATAAGCATAAGCTCAAATCGCTCCATGTCACAACAGAACGCAGCCAGATATTCAGGCCTGGCTACATCAAACACTTCCGAAACCTGTTTCATCTCTCTCCCCTTTTATGGATCAAAAAAAGCTGTTCTGAGACATACGGGTCTGTGTCTCAGTTTTATTCCTTCATTTGTTCATTAAATGAACATTCATTAAACCTTAGCTATGTGTCAGATGCTATCATATTTACTGGGGATACAACAACTAAGTATTTGCTTCAAAGGGTTTAGTCTCAGTTTAGGAAGTGGGGCATGTTCAAAAGTCATGCAAATATGGATCCGAGAGAAGCACGTTCAGGATAAAGTCAGGTAGAAATGAGGGCGTGGTCTATTTCTGGGTCAATCACCCTTATTTGCATGCAGAAACATCTACTCCTGTTCTGCCTTCCCATCCAGTCCCCTTTTTCTCCCTAACCTTCATTTGCTTCTTTTTTGCTCTTCTTCCCAACTATTCCTAACATCCTCTCATGATTTGGCCACTATGGTCAGTATCTAGATCCCTCACCAACCATGATGGCTTGAACCAGATGCTCCACTAAAGACCAGTCTGGTGCTCAATCTGTACCAAGTCCAAGTGCCATTCAGATTTGAGCTGGGCCTGCTTTGCAGCTTTAGCATCTTTTGCTGCAAAGTTCTTGCTAACAAAACGCAAATTGTACCTCCACAGACCCCGAGCCTGTGGAGTACTTTCTACGGCAAGCCTGTGCCCTGGAATAGCTTATCCAAACTGGAACACAATCCACTCACCTCCTGGACAAGATTTATTTATTTATTTTTTTAACACCTTTGTTGGAATATAATTGCTTTACAATGGTGTGTTAGTTTCTGCTGTATAACAAAGTGAATCAGCTATACATATACATACATCCCCATATCTCTTCCCTCTTGTGCCTCCCTCCCACCCTCCCTATCCCACCCCTCTAGGTGGTCACCAAGCACCGAGCTGATCTCCCTGTGCTATGCGGCTGCTTCCCACTAGCTATCTATTTTACGTTGGTAGTATATATATGTCCATGCCACTCTCTCACTTCGTCCCAGCTAACCCTTCACCGTCGCGGGGCAAGATTTAAAGCCCCAGTGGTGTCTCATTGATTTCTGAAGGTACACTCAGAGTTGGCGTTCTGCCGTTGCATATTTTAACTGTTACTGTTTTGTTCTTGCATCCTGAGGTGATTTTATCAGGAGGAACGCAGGTTTGAAGAAGCTGAATTAAATACAGGCAAATCTCATTAATTCAGACTCCACTAATTCAGTCTGGACTGAAACATAACTTTGTGTTTATGTTTTTACTAGAGGTAAAAAGATTTTCTAAATAAATTAACGGTGGGAATAAGACTGCAGGGAGAGGAGGTTTCACCTGTTTAGGCAGCGTTTCCAAACCCCTTGGGGGATTCTAGAAGGGCCATCAACATATAAACAACTGCCTTTGTGTCTGTTCATTAAAGCTAAAGACTTTTTCTTCGAGAAATAATTTACTGTTAGGCAAATGCTTCTTTTAGTTTTTTTCTTCTGTCGAGTTGGGAAATAATACAGCTAAACATCTTTTAAAATATTCCCCAATTCACTCCCCTCCATAACACTAAATATATTATAGACATATTGTACCTAGACATAAATATATGTGTGTATGCATTAAAAATACAATGGAAACATCTTAAAATAAAGTGGCGTATTATGGTTGGTAGGATGAAAGGTGATTTTTATTTTCTGCTTCATATTTATAAGTTTTTTCTTTAATGAACTCATTTTTATCATGAACATCAAAATGTTAAAAATATCATTAACATTTTATAATAGTTAACAGGTGTTTTCCCCCAAATGGTTTATACAGAATAAAGTGGAATCATATCCATACGGATAAAAACACTTGGTGGGTGGAGTGAGAAGCTCACTTACCACAAGGCCAAAGTTTATCTTTTGCCCCCTTTGTTGGAGGCCACGGGGTCCTGAAATCTGGTTAGAATATGTATCAGCAGCCACCTATCATTCTGTGGGCAGGACTGTGCTGGGTGAGAAGGAGAAGTGGATGCGGTCTTTGTGTGTGTTCTCCAGGAGCTCATAGGTGTCATGTTCAAACAGAGGCAGCTCACACTTAGCACAGCAGACGTTGTGACCAATGCCTTATAAGCCAAAACAAGTGCTAACTACCTCCAATAAAACTCCACCATCGGGCTTCCCTGGTGGCGCACTGGTTGAGAGTCCGCCTGCCGATGCAGGGGACACGGGTTCGTGCCCCGGTCCGCGAAGATCCCACATGCCGCGGAGCGGCGGGGCCCGTGAGCCATGGCCGCTGAGCCTGCGCGTCCGGAGCCTGTGCTCCGCAACGGGAGAGGCCACAACAGTGAGAGGCCCGCGTACCGCAAAAAACTCCACCATCTACTTCTGGTTACATTACAATCATTGCAGCTGTACTGAATATTTCGTTTGTGCCAGGTAATTTTCCATGGATTTTCCAGACATAATTTACTTTTTTTGCTACAGATAATCACAGATGGATGTTCAGGGATATCAAATAAGTTGCCCAGGTTCCCACAGCTGATACGTGATACAGGTAATATTCAAGCCCAGTCAACCAACACAAATCCCCTGCCCTGAATACCATGCAGCACTGTCTGCCACAAGCCTGAAAGCCAGACTGCATTCTGATTATCTCGAATATCTTTCCAGGCAGTGCAATGGGCACTCTGAAGAGCCTTTAGTGTTTGTTGGTTATTCTTGAATTTCAGTGTTTAATTCCTGACATAAGCATGGGTTTGGATTGACCAGATAACTCCCTTTGAGACTGATACATATCTTTAAACTCAGAGAGTGCACAGAGTTAGGCTATAAAATCCTCACTCTTCAGAGTCTGAGAGATCACCTGGTGAAAACTCCAACCTGATCCATCTCTTAGGCACCTGCAACCCTGCCCTTTGCAGTGGTCTTTTCTGAATTCATCTCCTGCATACCTCTTTAGAACATAGGTTTGCTGCTGGATCATGTCTGTACCTTCACATGGCATAATTACCTGAAGAAAGCTAAGCAGGTCTAAATCATCACCTAGAAAACCATGACCATATAAGGCTTCCAGGGAAGCACAAGAGACTTATTCTCGCAGAAACAGAGAAATCGATCACTAAGGAGGGGAATGACCCCAGGGAAGAGGACTTAGCAAATAATTAGACAAGAATAAACAAACCATGATAGAAATTAAATCATGAGAAGTATAAAAAAAAAAAAAAGTAGAGTTAAGACTTCACTGAACATCAAAACAAAGTTAGGGAGGACAGGTTTAGAGGAATAATATAAAATAACATGAAAAAGGATAAATAGTAAGAGATTGAAGAAAATATAGCTATGAAATACAGAAGAGAGCAAACACATGGACGATTAATGTTCCTGAAAAAAAGAGAACAAATTACACAAGAGAATAATATTTCTTATAATGTAACAAAAAATGCTGAATTAAAGAAATACTTACACATGCAAAGTGAAAGGGTGCGACAAATCCTGGGAAAGTTGATTTAACAGATAGACAGACAAAATCATATCAAGTGTGAGACGTAACTGTGTAGGTTATTCAATTTCAGAGGCGAAGAATGACTCCTGACACACACATGATTCCCTCCAAAGAGGGGTATAAGGAGCAGATAGGCTTCTGTTTCTGCCTAGGCCAGGTTCAGGGCTAGCAGACAGGGAAGCAATGTGTATAAGCAATGATCTAAAGGAAAGGAAGTGTGACTCAAGGATTTTCCACCATGCCAAATCAGTGTTCAAGCATAAAGGAAATCGAAAGCCTTTTTTTTTTAACATCTTTACTGGAGTATAATTGCTTTACAATGGTGTGTTAGTTTCTGTTTTATAACAAAGTGAATCAGTTATACATATACACATGTCCCGGAAAGCCATTTTTATACATGGTAGAACTCAGATGAAATGTCACCCATGAGCCCTTCTTGAAAAAAAAAAAAAAAAAAAAAGCCTGGTCATAAAATCCATTCAACCAAGAAATGAAGCAAAATAAAATGCATAGAAAGAGGAACTATGAAAACAAAGTTCTTATGCACTGACTTTATTTTAATGTAGAACTAAGGTTAAGGAATGGTGAGAATCTTGGTTACTATGCAAAATGTAACTGCTATAAACTATGAAAGTATATATATATATATATATATGAAAATGAAACTAACAGAAACTGGAAGTAGGGACATAGGAAGGAAGTGAGTGTGTGTCCATGTGCCCATGTGCATGCTATCTTCTTATCTTTCACTGTGGTGGGAGGATTCTATAAATATTACTTACATTGTTAGATTGAGAAAAATATATTTGGACATATTATTACTAACTATAAATGTAACAAATAGGTTGCTTTTGGTTTGTTTGGGTTTTTTGGGGGGTTTTTTTTGTTTTTTTTTTTGCGGTACGTGGGCCTCTCACTGCTGTGGCCTCTCCCGTTGCGGAGCACAGGCTCCAGACGCGCAGGCTCAGTGGCCATGGCTCACGGGCCCAGCCGCTCTGTGGCATGTGGGATCTTCCCAGACCAGGGCACGAACCCGTGTCCCCTGTATCGGCAGGCGGACTCTCAACCACTGCGCCACCAGGGAAGCCCCATGTATCTCTTTTATAATAAAAGTTTTAAGAGACAAAATGGTCATTTTTCCTATGAGTAAGTGAGAGCTAGACAACAATATAATTTGTGAAGAATGTTTTATAGCCTATGTGAATCAATTTATAAATATATTAAATATATTTTATCTTTAATAAAAGGAACTAATAGATGAAATATAAACTATTTCATGGTGTTTAAAATATTAATCCATGGAAGCATGCAAGTATTAGTTGGGGTTCTTACCCTGTTACTAAAATATGCACCATCTGTATTTATTCATCCAATCAACAAAGCAACTACGCTCTAGGCAGGCTGCTTACTTTTTACCACGAGTCTCAATTTCACTTTAGGATGGGGATAATAATAATAGTAGCAGTAGTAATAGTGATAATTACATTAATACCTATCTCATAAAACTATCACAAGGATTAAATAAGCAAATGACCATAAAGCTCTTAGCACAATTTCTGACACAAGTCATTACTTAAAAGTATATTAGCTATAATAGAAAAGGGCCGAAAAATGCCAGCTATCCTCTCACTCTGAGATTACCCATGAAGACATTACAGAGAGAGAGGGAGACAGAGTGGGGTACGAGGAGATGAGAGAGAGAATGAGAGAGAGAGAGAGAGAGGATGAGAGAGAGAATGGGAGAGAAAGATATAGACCCAGGTAAAAATACAGACATCTGTTTATCTTCTAAACACAATGTGAGATTCATACTTGGAAACCTGCTTTTACTCCTTGGCAGTACATTGCTAATACTGTCTATATCAATAAGTAGACTTCCATCCCCATGGCCATGCCTTAGTTCAAGCTACTATATTCTCTTGCCTGAATCTTTGCAACACCCCTAACCTATCTCCCTGCCACCATTCTTTCCCATATTCATGTTTCTTAATTTCACACAGTTCTTCAAGCACTCCCCTTCGCCCCCAGGATCTGACTCCATCTGGCTCACTAGGCTTTGTGTAATCTAATCGTTGTTTCTTTGTGTGGCTTTATCTCCCATCACACTCCTCCATGAACTTTATGCTCTCTTCACACCTTACCCAGCAGAGCAAAGTACCCAAGCACATGCCTTCAGAAGGCAGTATGGTAGAACACAGGCATGGAAAGCATGTAAACTTTGGACCCCGACTGACCTACATGCTAATCTGGGTTCCAACGCCCACTGTGGTGTGGCCATGGCAAATACACTTGACCTTATTTGCTAATGAAATTTGCTTTTGATGAGACAATATTTTCTGCTCAAACAAAAGAATAACCATTGGGTTTACAAGCCAGAACACAGCAATAATTAACAAAAAATACAATGTCCCCCACATGGTAATAATTAACTAAATTTTTTTCTCCTTAAAACAGCCGCAGTCTTTCTCACGTCTGGACGTTTTATTTCTATTATAAGCACCTTAGTTCCCTTGTTAACTCTTACCTGGATTATTACAGCAGCCTCCTCACTGGTCTCCAAATCTCCATTTGATCATCTTTCTAAGCATTTTTCTAACCAGGTCACTTTGCCATTCAAAAAAATCTTGCATTGAATGGGGGTCATCTCCCGTTACCCCCAAGCTAAGCTCCTATCTCCTGCCAGCATTCCTCCAGTCCCGTGGCATCCGCCGAGTTCCCTACATTTCCCTAATGTGCTCCAGCATTCTCCAGACCTTTCCCATCCCCGTGTCTATGCTCAAAGTGTTTCTTGCTTCCAGAATGTCCTTCCTCTAAACACTGCCTTTTGAGATATCACTTCCTCCGTCATGCTCAAATTGTCAGTACTTCCCTAAAACTTTCTTTGATGCAATTGGTTTTCACTTTTTTGCAGAACACTGTTTGGATATTTCTCACATGTATATATTGCAGCGTGCCTTTTGAAAAATCTTTCCTCCAGTAGATTGGGAGCTCCTTGTGAACAAGAGCTATAACATTCATCTTTGTACTTCTGTCACCTGGAACCATAGTTGGAACAAGATGGTAATTTAAAAGAATGCTCATTAAATAAAGTGAGTGGATAAATGGACTGCAAGCATGAATTCACCTCTAACTCACTACTAACATTGTGTGGTTGGAATGCAGTTTAATAATGTTTTTAGTGCTATTTTATTGTATAGAGGGCATAATAGTAATCATATATACCATCTTTTGAAACACTGACTTTGTGCTGGGCAATGTACTTGACATTTTATATCTATTGTCATATTTCATCTTAATAACCCAGCTAGCCCCATTTCCTGATCTCTGTTTTACAGATGATAAAACTGAGATTCAGCCAAACTAAAACCTGATCTGCTTGCATCTGACACCTCTATATTTTCCCATTATATTATATAACCTATGGAAATATAGTTCCTTTTCTTTTGGCATAACAATGATAGGACAGCAACTGTGCCTGGCCCCTTAACATCTGTTTCTTCTTATCATCATGCCCATTTTACAATACAAGATTCCAGGGGTTAAATGATTTTCTCCCAGACATTTATTAACTGAAGAAAAGAAAATTAAAGCTCATATCTGTCTGGCTCTAAAACTTCTCTGCCAATTTCCCAGTTCAACTCACCTCCCCACTTCCCCCCTTGGTGTCCATAAGTTTGTTCTCTACATCTGTGTCTCTATTTCTGCTTTGCAAAGAAGCTCTTCTGTACCATTTTTCTAGATTCCACATATATGTGATATTATACAATATTTGTTTTTCTCCTTCTGACTTACTTCACTCTGTATGACAATCTCTAGGTCCATGAGATTGGGATTGACATACATACACTACTATGTATAAAATAGATAACTAATGAGAACCTGCTGTATAGCACAGGGAACTCTACTCAATGCTCTGTGGTGACTTAAATGGGAAGGAAACCCCCCAAAAAGGGGATATATGTATACATATAACTGACTCACTTCGCTGTACAGCAGAAACTAATGCAACATTGTGAAGCAACTATACTCCAAGAAAAATTAATAAAAAAAAAAAGTAAAACTTCTCCACCATAGATTAGACTATACAGCTGCCTTGAGAGACATGACATAATTCTCCATTCCACCAAATGAGATACGATATGATCACTGATTTGTCAGGCTGCTTCATGAGGTTCGTGTGAGAGCAAGTGAAGAGACAAAATATGTTAAGAACCAGGTCCCCAGGGGCTTAGCACGCCTATAGTACAGTTCGGACTTACTCCTACAGTCAAGGGAGAGGCATTCAATAATTACAGCAGGAGGACACGCAAGTCAGGGTGATAGCCATTGGGAAGTGTCCAGTAGTGAAAGGAGTTGATGGCTAAGGCAAAGAGGATGGAGAGGGGTGACTGAGTCAAGAAATATTTGGAAGGTTGTCTCTTTAACAAGGTTAGCAACTGCCTCTTGAGCAAACTTCACGAAACAAGGTGAAGTTCATTACAGCCTCCAATATAACTGTTAAAACAAAAGTGAAATTTGCGGTTATTATTGCCCATAGCCCTAAAGTTGATTGTGTTCCCATTAGTGGGAATGAGAGGTCCTCCAACAAGAAAAATGATTGTTTTGCTTTACCACATTATTGTATGAGTTTAAAAGATGCCAAGGTACGGCACTCGCGTGGGTGTACGAGAGCTGGTCTTCCCTTTATGAAAGGATCAATAGCTGTTCTACTAGCAACGGCTATAGGAGCACCTTTTAAAACTAATAATTGTGGAAGGGCTGAATTCTTCATCATAAAATCTTTGAAACATTTATAAAATTTCTCTGTAAAGCCATTTTCCTGGGGAGACCTATAATTATCAAAAGGCAAGATGAGAACATAAGGCCCATTTCACAGAAACATGGACAGTGTGAGCCTCAGTCGGGAAAGCTGAGGGTAGAGAAATAAAACCCAGATGAGAAAATGAAGCCAGGATCGATTTTTCTTCCCAGTGTGTTTGATTGTATACAAACGATAAAGCATAAACGGCTTCTGATTTCCCACCAGACTCTGATAATTTTTTTTCTAAAAAAGGCTGGCTAAGACTGAATGTCAAATTCTATCATTCAAATATACATGCCACATTCACCATGAATTCTGCTGCAGTTAACCTAATTTTTTATGTGATGCTTTTTATTTTTTCTTGAATTTTAAATGCAGGCATTTAGGTACCATTCAGAATCTTCTTTTTTTCTTTGATCTCTTAAAAATCACAGTGGTGAGGGTTATTACAGCCCTCCGATCTCTGTGCAATAAACTGGAGTATTCTTTGTTGCTCAAAAAGCAAAGAAAAGAGAATCTGGTTAAACTCAAGTTCACCCAACCACTGTTCCAAGAAATACGCTTGTTTAGCACCTTTTCCAAGGCTCTGCTTTCAAGCAAGTCCCACCAGGCTTGGGCAAGCCTCCTTAAGTCATACCACAGGTGCAGAAGAAGAAACTGCATGAGGCCAGAAGACCAAAACTCTGTGTGGCCTGAGCACTTCACTTCATCACCTGGTTCTCAGTTTCTATGGCTTTAAAAATGACCAGATCTTGTAGACCAAATAATATTGATCTCTTGTTACAATCCTGTTTAATCGATAGTAACTGCCTTAAGTGCTTTCTGGATTCTGAGGTGGACCTCAGGCTCAGGAGGAAAGATTAGCATGATTGACTAGTGATGTCTACCAAGAGTGCAGGATGTGGTAACTACAGCATGAGTGCCATATTTTTTTTGATATTTCTGGGATATGATACTTTTAGTTCTTGTATGATTCTTGTTCCCTGTTACAAAAGAGAAGAAAGACTGAATCTTGGAATAAGCCTGTAGATTCAAGAGTTGTGAGAAGCTGAATTCAGTATTACAGAGTAAGATGACTGAACAGAGATTAAAAATAGAAGATAATCTAGAGACAAATTTTTGATCATAAGACTAGAGAGCCAGGGAGATGAACATAGAGGTAAATATTATATGCAGGCATATAAATGGGCTGAAAATTGAGATAAGATCTGTCGTCTCTGATTCGTATCTCCCTGATGTGATGCTTGAGGGACTTCTGTGAATAAAGGATCAGGAAAAAATAAATAAACTCCTGATGTCTTTGAATCAAGAATTCTATAATTTTACCATGTTAGCAAATAGGAGATATTTCATGGCATACAGAAAATAATAAAGGAAGGAATAGTAAATCAAACTAGGGGCAATCTCCTTCCCCTCAGAATATATGGAAATATTTGGAGACATTTTTGACTGACATGACTGGGGGGGTGTTACTGACACCTAGAAGGTAGAAACCAGAAATGCTGGTAAACATCCTACAAGGCACAGGATACCCCTGTATAACAGGGACTTGTCCAGCCCAAGATGTCAATAGTGCCAAAGTTGAGAAATCCTGTATTAAAGGAATGAATGGAAGAACAAATGATCAAAAGCCCCATCCTACATGTACTCTCTGGGGCTGGAGACTCCAGTGTTCACCAACATATTTGCTCTCCCCTTTTTCTCTAACCCACACCTAGACCGTGATTCCTCCCCTTCCTTTAAATTCAGGTGTGGTCAAGTGACCAAGTTTGGCTCAATGGGATGTGAATGGAAGTTACATCTGACACTTCTGGGACTAATGCATGAATAAACGTCCCTATCTTTATTTTTCCTCTTGTATTAGCTGAATGGAGAGCTCTCTTATGAACTAGAGGGGGAAGAAGACACAAAATGAGGGGAGTCTGGGTCCCTAAATGACTGTTCAGAGTACAGCATATCCTAGAATCCTGATTCTCCACATCGGATCCTACTGTGAAGGAAAACTAACTTTAACCTTTTATTTCATTAAGCCATTGAAAGTTGAGGCTTGCATTTTACAGGAATTAGCCTCCTTTGGATTATATATCTGAAATCTGACCACTTGGACTATGTGCTATTCCCTAGCCAGAAAAGCAGATCAAGATTTTCCAATCTCTGTCTGTTTATCTGTCTTTGTCTCTCCATCTCCTTCTCTCTCAACTGTCTTGTACGATTAGATGTTTTATCAACCTCTCTCTTATGGCCTCTATTTCATGTTTCAGCTTCCCTATACTTAGAAACTCATTTTTACCTATTTTCTCCCTGTCCAAAGCTGCTGACCATCTACATTAGTAGCCACAGTATCACAAAAGCAGGAGCAAGGGGATGTGTCTCCCTTTCATATATATAAGAGTTTATGGGATCCCTGAAGCATCATGACTCCATAACAGATTACAGGATCCTTGAATTATTTTAAATTCAGAAGAAAAAAATATATAAAGCATTATGCTAGGATCTATGGGTCATAAAATGTGTTATATAAAATGCTTGTCTTCAAAAAAATTCATATTCTGGAAAAAATAAATAAAAAAATACAGATGAAGATAAGATAAATACATTATATGAATACAGGTATACCTTGGAGATATTGCAGGTTTGGTTCCCGACCACTGAACAAAGTGAATATTGCAATAAAGCGAGTCACACAATTTTTCTGGTTTCCCAGAGCATGTAAGTTATGCTTACACTATATGCACTGTAGTCCATTAAATATGCAATATCATTGTCTATAAAACAATGTACAAACCTTAATTAAAATATTTGATCGCTTAAAAATGCTAACAATCATCTGAGCCTTCAGTAAATTGTAATCCTTTTGCTGGTGGAGCGTCCTGCCTCTGTGTTGATGCTGCTGACTGATCTGGGTGGTGGTTGCTGAAGGTTGGGGTAGTTGTGGCAATTTCTTAAGATAAGACCACTGTGCAGTTTGCCTCATCAATTGACTCTTCCTTTCAAGAACAATCTCTCTGTAGCGTGCAATGTTGTTTGATGGCATTTTACCCACAGTAGACATTCTTTCAAAATTGGAGGGACTTCCCTGGTGGTCCCGTGGGTGAGACTCCATGCTCCCAATGCAGGGGGCCCAGGTTCAATCCCTGGTCGGGGAACTAGATCCCGCATACATGCCGCAACTAAAAAGTCTGTATGCCACAACTAAAGATCCTGCATGCAGCAACCAAGATCCCGCGTGTTGCAACTAAGACCTGGCGCAGCCAAAATAAATAAATAAATAGTTTTAAAAAATAAATAAAAAACAAAATGAAGTCAACCCTGTCCAATCTTGCCATTGCTTTATCAACCAAGTTTATGTAATATTCTAAGTTTGTTGTTGTCATTTCAACAAGCTTCACAGCGTCTTCACCAGATTTAGATTCCATCTCAAGAAACCACTTTCTGTGCTCATCCATAAGAAGCAATTCCTCATGCATCGAAGTTTTATATTTACAATAAATATAATAATAATGAAAATGTTTGAAATATTGTGAGAATTACCACAATGTGACACAGAGACGCTAAGAGAGCCAATACTGTTGGAAAAAGGGCACTGATAGACTTGCTCCATGCAGGGTTACCACAGACCTTCAGTTTGTTAAAAAATAATAATAATAAATGCAATACCTGTAAAGCAGATATCAATAAAGTGCAATATCAATAAAATGAGGCATGCCTGTAAATAAATTCCTTAGAAGTTCAAGAGAGAATTCAGAAATTCAGAATTCTGAAGAGACTTCAGAAAAAGATGAATTGAAGCAATGTCCTTTCAGATGGGTTTCAGGAGTGGGCAAGATTTCGAAAGCTGACTGTAGGCTGAGGAATGAGGCCATTAAATGCCAGCTATTCTAGGGGGCAACCGGAAGTCTAATCGGTCAGGGTCTAGTGCAGCGCCATGCAGTAGAAATACAGTGAGCTACAAATGAAAGCCAATTGCAAATTTTAGTTTTTCAAGTAGCCCCATTAGAAAAGTAAAAAGAAACAGGTGAAACTAATTTTAACAATATATTTTAACTCAATATATCCAAAATACTATTATTTCAACATATAATAAATAAATATAAAATATTAATGACATTTTACATTTTTCACTCTAAGTCTTTGAATTCCGGAGTGTATTTTGCACTTATAGCACTTCTCAATTTGGACTAGTCACATTTCGAGTTCTCACTAGCCCCATGTAACTAACGGTTATCATATTGGACAATGCAGGAGTAGACCATGCAGGTTAAAAGGCCTGGACCTTGTTCTCCTTGAAATCACCCACACTGCCCAGAGTACAATCATTTGCACAACAGTGCTCGATGCACTTTGTTGGGAAGAATTGTTTCAATAAATGCTTCCATGGAAGACACAGGTTTGTAAAGCTTCGAAGACAGACTTTTCTGTTGTGATGTAGAAGAAGCTGATTACTATGGAAGAAAGTCTTAATTGGTTACTCCATCCTCTTTCCTGAATGTCGATCTCTAACACTCAACTTTGACGTTCTAATGCCTGATTTTCTGTCTCCTTAACTTCATGAGATGAATTACAGCAAAATCACTCACATCACCCTGGAACAGGAGGTCTTCTCATTCTCAGACTCTTGTCATCAACGTCACCAACTTTGGGCCCTGAACAACATCTGGATCTTCTGGAGCAAATCCAGTTGCCCTGACAGTTGCTTTGGATGACTTTAAAGTAATTCTGATTCTTTTTTTATTCTTATTAAAACCAATGTCTGCATTTTCTTTTTCTTTTTTTTTTTTTTGCGGTACGCAGGCCTCTTACTGTTGTGGCCTCTCCCGTTGCGGAGCGCAGGCTCAGCGGCCACGGCTCACGGGCCCAGCTGCTCCGCAGCACATGGGATCTTCCCGGACCGGGGCACGAACCCGCGTCCCCTGCATCGGCAGGCGGACTCTCAACCACTGCGCCACCAGGGAAGCCCTGCATTTTCTTTTTCTAATTTTCAGTTTTGGTTCTGCCATCACTTTTTCTTTTTGAGCACAGTGTTTGTCCAATCACCGTCGTCTTCTAAAATCCTCTGTAACTCCTCTTGTTCAGTTGCTCACTGCTCACTTGATTTCAATAACCTTCAAAATGACCTTCCAACATAAATCTCAGCCACCCCCATCCAGTCTCTCACTGTTGCAGGAGTGATATTTCCAAAAATAAAGTGGGGTGTGCTTTTCTTCAGAAGATCACCACTGCTTCTACAGAAGTCTCACATTAGTTGCCAGAGGGCTGCTTTTGACTTTTAATGAGGTTTTGTCTTATTTAGTCCTGAACTGTGCTTATTAATAATCATAAAAATGAAGATACTTTAAGATGCCCTGTTGAGTTCACCTCAAAACCACAACTCCTAGAATCTCCTGCCTAGAGCACTTAGACCCCTTTATGTGAGTCCGAAGCCTCGGATGGACCAACTTGCAAACTTCTCACATTCCTAGCTATCAGTGAACTGATCTCAGAATACTTTTTACAGACGTATCACACCAGATTTCTTTGGTGATATGCTGCCTATACTTACTGTTTCTAAACTGCAATGAGTAAGAGCTGATAAAGTTTCTGATCACCGCTATGCATCAGGTAGTGTGCTTCAAACGCAAGCCTTACTTTAGTTCTCACTATAACCCAATGAGACCGGTGGCATTTTACAGAATAAGAAATTAGAACTATGATCTTGATCATAGGGTCATAGAGCTGGTACCTAGCAGAATGGGATTCCAACTCTGAGCACTGTCGGATTCTGGAGTTGAGTTAAGCACTCAACTGTATTTTGACATCTCTATAGTGTTACTCATGGCCTTTGGTCAAGCTGGAGAACCATCACCCTAGTCTCCAGGTAAGAAGCCTTTCCAATACCACCAGGCACAGGCCGAACGCTGCCTGCTTCATCTATGAAGCCTTCTCTCACATGTCCTGATAGATCATTCCTAGTCCTACAATAGAGGGATGTGGCAAAAATTCAATACTGCCATAATACTGTCTTTTACATTGGTAGCTCTTTATTTCACCTACTGGCTCTTAGTGAGTCACTCTATTTCTCTGCATCTCAATATCCTTTTCGTAAAATGCAGATTCTAATAGTACTTATCCCAGAGTGTTGTTGTGAGAAAGAAATGCCCATGGGATAATACATCCACAAACCTTAGAATAGGGCCTGGCATACAGGAGATGATCCACCCTGGTTAGCAGGTGAGCTATTATTATCCTCACCAGGAATCCCATTTGACTGAGTATAAAGGAATTTACATTAGACATTTCTATATTCCCAGTTCCTAGGACCACATCTTTTACCCAGTAAGTTTCCCATAGGTGTCTGCTGAGCCGCATCATGTGAACTGCTGTTTCTTCCACCTCTCTTGGACTTCTGCTCTGCAGAGCTTCCTGTGTTTACCAGCATTCTGTTTCTTTGACCTCACATGAATCTCTATGTTTTAGAATTTTTTGTTTTATAGTATCTCTGTCTACTCACTATGAGCCTACTCGTTTTTCAGCGTATTCTTTTTTTTTTTCCCCCCTTTTCTTTAACTCTCTGCTCTGCTTCTACTCTAAGGGGTAAAAACAAAGTAATAAATAAGAGGTTAGTTTCCATTTATGTGTAGCTTATGTTCTAGTAAATGAGTAAACAATATACAAAGCTACAATAAATATATATACTCTGAAAAATTCAAACACTATAAGGTAACAGGGGATATAGATTAATTGGGGGAGATGCCATTTTAATAAGGTACAAGTTTTCTCTGATGAGACCTGTATGATGGAAGAAATCAATCAAAGAGCCCGGCAAGAGTGTTTCCAGGTAAAATAAATAGCCTATAAAAAGGCCTGAATTTGAAATAAGTTTGGAGTTTACCAAGAATATTAAGAGGAGGCTGTTGCAGACAGTGTTAGTAAATGAAGCCCATGAGGTTGGGGGGTGCCAGTTCATTTATGGCCACGTTATAGACTGAAATGTGGATTTTTTTCAGACTTTAATGTTTCCACTAGAGACTTTAATACACTCAGTGAAATGATTCAATTTACATCTTAAATGGATCACTTTGGTTTAAGTATAGTGAAAAGAGGGTGGGAGGACAGGAGAGGATGCTGGAGGAACAGTTAGAAGCTACTGAATAATTCTAGGAGATGGTGATGACTTGACTCATGGTGGGACATGTCCACATTTAAGATATATTTTTAAATATTATAGAACTCTTCAAATATTAATAAAAGTAGAGAGACTAGAAAAATAAATTTGTATATAGCCATCACACAGTTGAGCAGCATTCTAGGGGTTTTTTTTTCCTTCCCTTCCCTCCCTTCCTCTCCCCCTCCATCCCTTCTTTCTTTCTTTCTCTTTCTTTCTTTCTTTCTTTTTCTTTCTTTCTTTCTTTCCTTTCTTTCTTTCTTTCTTTTCTTTCTCTTTCTCCCTTCCTTCCTTCCTCTCTCTCTCTTTCTTTCCTTCTTTCTTTCCTTCCTTCTTTCTTTCTCCTCTCTCACTCCCTTCAGGGGTTGCTTAACTTTTCCTGTAAAAGCCACATAGTAAATATTTTCAGCTTTGAAGGCAGGGATTACTGTTACAATTATTCAATTCTGCCATTGTGCTACAAAAGCATCCCTAGACAATATGTAAATGAATGGGAATGAGTTCTAATAAAACTTTATTTACAAAAACAGGTGGTAGTTAGATTTAACTTGTGGGCCACAGTTTGTTGACTCCTGCCTAGAGTCTTATGAGGCTGATATCAAACATCTTATCATGTTTACCAGCAATTAATTCAGTATCTCTACCACATCAGGACCATCTCTTCCTCTTCTCCCTCCCTCTCCTCATTGTTATTTTTGTAACCATTACTATTATCACACGTAACAGAATTATGAACTTCCTATTGTTATTTAATGTCTAATCTGTGTTCAATATTTCCCCATTGTATCTAAAATGTTCCTGTTTAACATAGAGAACAGACTTGTGGCTGCCAAGTGGCAGGGGGTTGGGGGAGAGGTGGAGTGGGAGTTTGGGTTTAGTGGATGTAAACTATTCTACATAGAATGGATAACAAGGTCCTACTGTAGAGCACAGGGAACTATATTCACTATCTGTGCTAAACCATAATGGAAAAGAATATTCTTTAAAAAAAAGCATGTATATATATGTATAACCGAATCACTTTGCTGTACAGCAGAAGTTAACACAGAATTGGAAATCAACTGTACTTCAATTAAAAAAAAAAGTTCCTGTTTACATGTTTTCTTTTCCCAAATCAGAATCCAAATAAGATTTTCACATTGAATGAGGTTAATATGTTTCTTAAGTCTACTTTATAACATTTTTCTCTCTCTTTATGTAAATTAGTTAATAAAATATTTTTGTTTGAGGTATCATTTACACAAATCCTAAGTGTACAGCTCAATAAATCTTACCTACTCATAGAAAAACCTCACAGATTATAAATCACATAATTTTAAGCCACATGTCCCTTCCTGGTCAGTATCCTTCACAAGTAACCACAATTCTACCCTTTGTGGTATGGATTGGTTTTGCCTGACTTGGAATTACTTACAAAAGGAAACTCTTCCATCGCTAATGAAATTAACATTATTTTTTTAAACTGGGTCTTTTGTCATGTAGACTTCCACATTCTGTATTTGCCTGATTGTATATTCAGAACGTCATCATGCATGTTCCTCTATCCCCCGTATTTCCTAAGATCTGAAAGTTATACTAGAGGGTTGATTACATTCAGTTCCATAGATGGTGACTGGCACTTCCTATTGCATCCCAGAGGACACGTGCTTTGGCTGTCACTCTTTAAGTGATAGTAAGATTGATCCTTGCACTCTGGTGCTATTTTTCTGACTCATTCTTTTTTTTTTTTTTTTTTGCGGTACGTGGGTCTCTCACTGCTGTGGCCTCTGCTGTTGCGGAGCACAGGCTCCGGACGCACAGGCTCAGCGGCCATGGCTCACGGGCCTCGCCACTCCGCGGCATGTGGGATCCTCCCGGACCGGGGCACGAACCCGTGTCCCCTGCATCGGCAGGTGGACTGTCAACCACTGCGCCACCAAGGAAGCCCCTGACTCATTCTTTATGAAGTTTCCTACCAACGTCTTAGCACAGTTGTGTTCTGCCTTGATCCATATTGTTTCGTTAGAGTAGAGGACATTCTGTAGAACACATGGACTGGGTGTTAGATGGGAGAGGAGGGCAGGAGCAGAGACTTCTAAGTGGAGCCACTAGGTGAATGTTGGCACCATTCACTGATAAGGGGATGACAGGGCTTTGAGGGAAAAAGAATAAGGATTTTGTTTTTGGAGGTGTTACATATGAGATGTCTGTTAAATATTCAGGTTGATTTATTGAGTCTAACAGATGAGTTTCAAACTCAAGAAGCTTTATGACTGAGTACCTAATTGAGGAGTCTTCAGTAATCTTTGAAACCTTGGGATAAAAATGCAATCCCCAAGGAAGCGATACAAATAGTGAAGAGACCCCCCCCAAATGGAGACCTCTATGTCACTGCTACAGTCGATAAAAATTTTGATATTCACAGTAAAACATACCTTAGAAAACTCTAGACTAATCCTGTGATTTTACAGCTAGAGAAACTGAGGTCTAAACTGGCAAAGGAACGTACCACTTGGATTAGACAGAGAGGATGCAGAGTCAGAGCCATCCTGCCTGGTCATCTAGTCGCTGCAGGACCCCGGACGGCATGAAGCTGCTCTGAGCCTCACCCTCCTAGTGAGGTAGCAACGCTCCAGCCTAGTGAAATAGCAAATGCTCATTTGGTTGGCCAACTCCCAGTTGCATTTCAGGATTCAGTACAGTTCTCCTACTCCCGGAGAAGCTTTCTATAACTTTTTTCTAACCTCTCTGCCACTGATTTGTACTCCCCTGGCATCTTGGTGTACTCCGTCCCAGGGTTTCCCACCCTTCATTGTAACTATCTATTGTGAGTTATCTCCCCCTCTAGACAGAGACCTACTTCAGGGCTTGGTCAGCACCCAACACACTCTTGAAAATCAAGGACCTAGTGCTTTTGTCTGGCACAGAAGAGGCACTCAGTAAATAATGACAGAAGGGGGAAAAGAAGAAATGACAAATGAAAAAGAAATGGAAGGAAGGGAGGGAGGGAGGGAGGGAGGGAGGGAGGGATATGGAAATCTTTCTTACTAGATGGAGTTTCTTAAGACTAGGGACATTTTCTTATTCATTTCTATATCTCCAGTCCTTACCACAGAGTAATAATAATAAAAGTAACTATACTAATTACAAAAACCCCAAAATTATTGTAAGGTCATTATTATTGCCCAATATTTTATTTTACAATCTATTTATAGAAATATTAAAATTGGGTACTTTTTTTAAACAGATTTTTTTTTTTTTTCAGATTAAAATGAGGCCCAAAGAGGTGAAGTACATCCTCCTGGTCCTCCTATAGTTAAAAGTATCAGGACTAGACTTTCTTTCCTGCAAGTCTCCAAAGCACCTTCTTTGGGTCAAAACTGGAAAATGTTTTTAGAATGAGTGAAGGAAGCTACCACTCAAGTGACTGGAACACAGGAGATGTTCCATGAACGTTAGCTAATAACATCATTAGTTTTCTGTTCATTCCCGAATGAGGCCTTCCCCGTTACCAGCCTCTACTGATCCTGCAGTCGTTCATACTCACATTTTACTCACTAAATAGTTCTGACATTTCTTTCTTGTCTTTTAGACTCAATAGTAAGCACCTTGTGTGCTGGGACAGCACCTAAAAACACTGTTATGTCTGTCACTGATTCAACTCTAGTACCAGCTAAACAATAGGTGCTCCATAAATGCTTCTGCATAGATGGGTTGATTTTTAATCTAGAGGCAGCTTTGTGCAGAAGAGGGAACATCACATGGACCAGCAAAGGTTCTAGTCCTGGTTTGACTGCCAGCTGCACGTGGGGAGGGGGCCACAGGAAAGCCACTTAAACCCTTCACGCTTTGACTTCCAAAAAATAAAATTAGAGCAATAGTCTCTGTCCCCATAACTCTCAGGGGGTACAGTGAGGTTCAAATAGGATAATGCAAACCATAAACTGCAGTGCAGAGAAAGGTTTTTATTATCCCAGTTAGATTATATCCCTTTCTGTCTACTTGCTGCATATTACCATCTTCTCATTTAGGTGAACTCTCGATATTCACCAAATGATTTTCCCTAAATCAATAATATAAACAAGGAAAACAAGCTGATCTATTAAAAAACGGCTCAGAAGATTGACTCTCAGTACTGCGTGTACAGTATTATCTTGGAAAGGTAGGCTGATGTAATATACCACTAACTCTCTAAGTCAGAGAAGAATTTACCAGAAAGCTTACAAGTAAATACATTTTCTACAATTCACTCTAGCGCAGCAATTCTCAGTAGATAACACCATTAATACTCCATTTCAAACTAAGAAACATATGCTTTTTCTTCTCTTAAAAAAAAGCGAGGGAACATGGCCCATTTTCTTTCCTTTACAAAAACAAAAGCTTTTAAAATGATAAAAATTGCCTCTGCTTGATAAAACAGCCATCTGCATCTGATTTAGTTGTTATTCTTGTATATTTTTATATTATTATTATTGCTGGTTGGAGAAAAATGCATAAATACAAAGAGAGCTCTGTGGAAAGGTCACACAATTTCTAGTTCAATTATCCCTGAAACTTTGCCTCACCTTCAAGTTGACCCTAACATTGAATCTTAACCCTAAATGGACAGATTGGAAGTAAAGCTTGAGGAAATATTTCTCATGATTTATGTATAATATCTTGCCTTCTCCCTCCCCTATTTTTATGAGGTTGGTGGAGAAGAGATATTAAGGAACTTTATAATGAAGAATAGCTATTGCATTTGGCATTTATATGACCCTCTATTATTGTAATCACTTTCATTAGTTATTTCTCATGTCAGTTCTGGGAGAGAGACTGGATCAGCTTAGTATTCAGAGTGGGTGAGCTCCCCATATGCTGTTAACTCCAGTATGATGGTCATAAACACCAAATGGCATGCCATATGAAACAGGCACAGGGCGGGTTTCCCAAATATGCAATTAAGGTAACTGGAGATGGCATTACCTATACAACTGTTACAGCAGCTTCAGAATTAATCTCATGGAGATGGTTCCTTTGAGTTTAGGACAAAGGAAACAGGAGAGTAGTTTCCTTGATAATGTTCTTAAATGGGCTGTGCTGATATTACCAGCTGAAATTTGAAGATAAAGTAGCTGTGAGAAAGGGGGCTGGGTGCGGTTTTGGCTATACAAATTCGCTCTTGGATTGTGTGTGAAAAATAGTGAATATGATTACATTAGGCAAAGAATTAGAAGATCAGAAGACAAAGATTTCAGTCCCTGCTCTACAATCTACAAACTTCATGACTTGGACTTTTGTCTCATACATCTTTGGTTCTCCTTTTGGTCACCTATAAAATGGGTACAATGGCTGTAGCCTCTCTGAGTAACACTGCGAATATAGTGGGATTGCCAAACCAGGGCAAGCAGGACACAGAGTTATCAGAGAGCATTCTAAGCAGGAAGAAGAGCATGAGCAAAGACACAGCAGGGGACAGTCCCCATGGGAATGATGCAGATGCTCAGTAGGGTAGAATCTGGTTGGTACAAAGACCAGCAGTGAGATCTCGGCTGGGACCAGATCACAGAAGGACTGGGAGGCCGTGCCAGGGCAACAATGAGCAAGAAGCTTCAGCTTAGTTTCTTTTTATTGTAGTTCTTTAGTAGTTGGTTTGTTCATTTTTAGGAGCAGAGAAGTGACGTGTTAAGTGGCTTAAGAAAATAAAAGTAATCCAATTAAGAAAGAATAGATTGGAAGGGGGAGAGAAAAAGCAGGGAGACCAGTGGGGAGACTTTTGAAAAATGTGGTTCAAATCAGTGCAATTGCAAAAGAAAAGGAAGGCAGTGGAGAGCTACAGGGGATGGAGTAGAATTCTGCAGGCAGCCCTTGTCTGCGTGATGGATACATACAGGTGGTGTTTGTTATCTGTTATAATTTCCTGTGCTGGGCTGTCCTTTGCAATTTGGAGATGACCCCTCTGATGGTGATTACTGTGTTGTGTGCAGCTGTGGCTGAAGAAAGTGACTTGAGGGAGTAGGACTTATCATATGAGTCAGAGGCAGCCTTGTGGAATGAGTCTGTAAGGCAGATTCAAGCTTTCCTTCAATAACCTCCTTTTCCTCTCACACCCCCTACACCCCACCTCCTCCTGCTTCCTGTGTCCAGTATGCTTGTCCTCATGAAGGAAAAAATCCTGAAAGCTTGGCGATCCAAGGGATGGGCTCATAAAAGAAGAGTGACATGGATATTGGCAGACATTGGGTTAGAAAATAGTGAGTTCAGAGTGGCAAGGGGTTGGGTTCAAACTGTGTTTTTATGTCCCAGCGGCTGCATGAAAGCCATAGTATGCAACCTTAGGCAAGAATAAAATGTCTCTTGGTTTCAGTTTCCCCACTTGTAAAATACATAGACAAATGCATACATTTCATGTATTATTGTGGATTAAACAGGATAACGCACATAACAGATTCAGCACAATGCCTGTTCACAGAATGAAAGACAAGCCAATGTAGCTATTCTGAGTGTGGAGAACTTTGCTTGCTACCACACTTCACATTTCTTCCCTCTCCTTTCTCTCTCTTACAATGATATCAACTACCTTAAATCAAGTTTCCCTCCTTAAATCTTACCTATCCAATTTGGATGCTGACAGGAATAAAGACACAGATGTAGAGAGTGGGCTTAAGGACACGGGGAGGGAGAAGGATAAGCTGGGACGAAGTGAGAGAGTAGCATGGACATATATACACTACCAAGTGTAAAATAGATAGCTAGTGGGAAGCAGCCGCATCACACAGGGAAATCAGCTTGGTGCTTTGTGACCACCTAGAGGGGTGGGATAGGGAGAGTGTGAGGGAGATGTAAGAGGGAGGGGATATGGGGATATATGTATATGTATAGCTGATTCACTTTGTTATACAGCAGAAACTAACACAGCATTGTAAAGCAATTATACTCCAACAAAGATGTTAAAAAATAAATAGATAGATACATAAATAAATAAAGAGGTACCATACTAGAGAAGTAGCATAGTTATAGTGGGAAGCAGCCGCATCACACAGGGAAATCAGCTTGGTGCTTTGTGACCACCTAGAGGGGTGGGATAGGGAGGGTGGGAGGGAGACGTAAGAGGGAGGAGATATGGGGATGTATGTATATGTATAGCTGATTCACTTTGTTATACAGCAGAAACTAACACATCAGTGTAAACAATTATACTCCAATAAAGATGTTAAAAAAAAAAAGAAAAGAAATGGCATGGTTAGTATGAAGGGAGACAGTCAGCTAGCACATAGCCAGTGCAGATTCTACTTTCAGACTCTTTTTTTTTCTGGCCATGTGGCCTGTGAGATCTTAGTTTCCTCACCCTTGGCACTGAAAGAGCAGCGTCCTAACTACTGGACTGCCAGGGAATTCCCATACTTTCTGACTCTTAAGAAGCAAATACGAGAGAGACTTGTTAGAATGTGTAATAGTCTGGGCATAGTATGATGAAGATCTTGTAAGTAAAGCATGTATTTAAAAATAAAACAACTTCAAGGGTTTATTTCTCAAAGGAAAAATCTGCGAAGGGAGGGGGAATTGATTAAGGCAGACATGGTGGTTGATTCTTAAATATTCAAATCTATTGTTCTAAGCCACTGGTTTTCAACCTGGGGGTGACTTTACCCCCAAGGAAACAAATGGCAATGTGTCCAGATATTACTGGTTGCCACAACTGGGGAGAGATGCTACTGACATATAGTGAGCCAGGGATGCTGCTCCTTCAATGCACAAGATAACATTCTCAGGACATGGAAATATCTGGCCTCAAAAATGTCAGTCGTGCAAATGTTAGGAGACCTTTGTCTAAGCCAACCACGGTAACTCTTCCCTTTTAGCCACTGATGGGTCCAGGAATCTAGCCACAAGCCAATGAGTGTATCACATTCTGTTGGTGTCTATTAGTCATCCTATTATTCATACATTCTAAATTGGCTAAAAGGAAGAACAAATTTCAGGACTGGGAATCTCATTTTCCGGCTCAATGTGAATAAGGAAACACAATGTCCCATTTGCTGCCGCCATGATGTTGTGAACTTCAGAAGAATGAATCTGAGGACAATGTATATATTTCAAAGATAACAGAGAAGAGTGATGAAAATAACTTAGGTTCTTGAAGACACTGAATCTATTCACCCTCAAATCTACCCCAGCTCTGGAAATTTCATGATGTGACGAAATAAATACCATCTTTGTGTATGTCAGTTTACATCAGATTGTTTTCTTTTCCACTTGCCAACATAATTCATACCAACTAAAACCCTGAACAAGTGATCTCACAGTTATCCAGAAGTTTGACCTTCTTTTATGGGTTCTCTTGCTTGGAATGCGATAGTTACCAAGCAATATTCTCCTCCAATTGAATTCCCTGGCCTACCAGGGGACAAACAGTGCTCCTTCCTTCAGCTTTTTATTAACAGAGATTAGACTGGTTAGGATTAAAAACAACAATGACAATCCAAAAGCAAACAAACGAAACTTAGAAATACCAAGCAAGAATGAAAGGAAAATCAACACGGAAGAGAAAAAGTTATATTTTCAAATGAAAGTTTTTCTAAAGTCTCTAGCCCCAAAGGTTGTCATAATTCAGCTCAAACGTATTAAGCATCTATTAAGAAACACTGAGAACTCTGCTGGGGGCTGAAGGTACATTCAGAGTAAAGGCAGAATTCTTCCTTCATAAGGCAATTACAGTCTTGTGTAGGTGACAGATGAGTAAGGAGGTCACGAGAGCACAGAGGGATGGGTCCAGGAATAGTACAGGTGGTAAGGAAGAGAAGCAGCTAGGGGGAAGGAGAACTTCAGCAGGTCAGTTTCCTGGTTTCTCTCCCTGTGTCTCCTGATCTGTTTCTAAGTGAACAGTTCCATCTTACAATTCACCTTGTAGAATTACCTCCCAGCCACCTGGACCCCCTCCGTGATCAAGAGATAATTTCTTCTCATTCCATCCATCACTCATTCATTTGTCGCTTTCTGTTTTGAGAGACATAGTAGATAGATAATGACCCCGAGAGCCAGGGAATGCTCAGGGGAGAACATCAATACAACACCCACATGGGTGAATCAACCATGCTTTACATTCATTACAATTCAATGCAGAACAATAGATGACGATGCAGTGTAAGAAAATGCGGTGGAAGTAACAAAAATTACACAAAAGCAGACGCAGGAAAGTCACCCTCTCATAGACCCATACAAGGGACACGTGATAGAAATGCAAAGAGAGGTGAACAAACTAAAAATTTTTAAGGGAGATTTGATAAGATTTAATGACATGAACAATTGAAAAAGAGGGTAGGGTCAAAACAAATCCAGCATTTGACTACCAGAGAAGTTGGAGAGTGTGTCTCTAAGAAAGATGGGCAGGGGAGAGAGGCTAGGGGGAGCTGTTTCAAGAAAATCATGACAAATTTGTTCATGGTCATACTGCCTTCAAAAATCTACTCAAATTGCAGCCTACTTTGGAAATGTTGTCACATTCCAGGACTAACTGAAGGGAGAATATATGAGAACAGACATAAGGAGAGAAACAAGAAAAAAAAGAAAAAAGAAAAAACAAAGTTTTCCAAACTCTATCTACAAGTGGTCAAAGATACAGTGAGTTCATATGTCTCTCCTGTTTCCTACCTCTACCATTTCTGTCAAGCATACAAAATAGACCAATTTGTCACTGTGGCTGCATAATATCAGGATAAGAGTGTACTGTTCTCTTCCTTTAGCAGAGGTCACCGGAAACAGTGTCTCCAAGATAGTCTGAAGGAAAACAAATGAGCAAGTCCCCAAATTGGAGGTGGGGTGCTCCACAGTGGCAGGGGAAATGCCGAGATGATGACTTTTGGAAAATTGCGTCGGCTTTATCCGACACAGGACTGTTTTAATCAATGCATCAAGGGACCTGCTTCAAGGACGGATGGATAATGCATGTTTTGGAGAGGCTGATAGGAAGATAGTGCGGATCCTCAAACGTCCTGAGCGGGCCATTAAGTAAGTGAGCAAACGTCCTTGACCATCTGCTTGGGGGTCTGGGGCTTGGAGTGTCAAAGGAAACTTCAAGGTTTCCCACTGGGCTCAGAGGAGCACTTGGGGAGGCAGACTCTGGAGAGAAAGAGCAGGCAATGTCTGCAAAGTCAAGTCCAATGAGGGCTTAACATCCCCCCTCCCTCCTCCCCCCCCATCCACTGGGAGTAACCGGAAGACAGATGATTGATAGGCAGTTGAACAGACACTTTGACAGATACACTGACCTTGGTATGTTCTCATCTCCAAACTTGCAGAATTTTTCTTATGTTACTGACTCAAGTGCCGAGAATTTAGGGAGGCACAGGGGCTAGGGGCTTAAACTGATTACCAACCTCGTGAATTTAATGCAACGAGAAGAAGCTCTGGCATTGAATTATCCAGGTTCGTATCCCAGTTTTGCTATGAATTACCCCTGTAACCAAATCACTTACCCTCTCTGCGTCTGGTTCTTCTCTTGCAGAGTGAGGATAAGCGTTCCTATCTGATGCCCCTTGCAAACCTAAAATGTTATATACAAATATCAGTTGCTGTGATAGTGATCCTTCCTTTATATTTGGTATTAGCTTCTTCTTACTGAAGGAGTTGCTCTGTGACCATAGAAATGTCACATCACCTCCCTGGGTCCTAGTTTTCTTCTATGTAAAATTAAGTAGCACTTTGATTAATGATATGAACAATAATAATAATATTTAAGGAGCTCTCACTATATGCCCAAACCATTCTAAACATCATACATGGGTTTACTAAAAAACTAGCTGATGCAATAAGTACAATCCCACCTTTATCAGAGGTGATAAAATCCCACCTCTGTTGAAGCAAACACTTGGTAAATTGCTCAGTACAGGGTTGGGTATGCAGCAGGTATTTAATCAATGCTTTTTGAGTCCGATTGAACATCCTGGATAGCAGACGTATGACTCTTTTATTCATCACCTAATTGTCTCTTCCATCTCAGGTCCTTAGCTGAGACTGTGCTTTAAGGACGTCATTTCTTCACCCCATTATTTGTGAATCAGCAAATGGATCAAACTCTATCTGATGAGGAACTTGGAATCCAAAAGACTGTATTGAGCCCCTACTACCCTGCTGTTGAAAGGATGACTTAGCACAATTCCTGGCTCATAGCAACCTTCTATAAACATCAGCTAGTATTGCTGCTTGGAGAGTTCATAATGGCCTTTGAGGACAAATGATGACTAATGAAGAACCCCATTTTCTCCAGGAAGCCCCCAAATAATAGGGAGATTGTCACATTAATAGGTAATTATAACATATTACAATTATTAATGGCGAAATCACAGAGATCTGTAAAAGATATGTAGATGCTAAAAGAGAGTAGTTAGGTAATTATTCAGTGCTGTTGAAGGCAAGCTTTAAGCAGACCTCATAGAGAGGAAATGCTGAATAGGGTTTTGATGGGTGAGTAGGAGCAAGGAAAACTACTCCAGTAAGAGCAAGCTGGAAAGGAAAAACATGGGGCTTGGATTATTTGGAACATCCATGGAACTGAAAATAAGGCCATCAGTCATTGAACAGAAGTGTAAAAATGTGCTTGTGATGGACAGGTGTTGAGCAGAGATGAGGCTCCAAGTTAGGAAGGGCTGATTCCTAGAGGTTATTTTTCACCAAATTCAAGAACTTGGGTTGTACAATAGATCGAAACCAGTAGGGAACCCTCACTGGGTTTTAAATGGTAAAGTAAAATGGTCAAATTGGTATTTTAGAAAGATAACTTTTTAGCAGCACAGATAATAGAAAGGAGAAGGAAGTATTAGGAGGCTATTGAAATAACATAGATATGATCCAGCAATCCCACTTCTGGGTATACATCCAAAGGAAATAAAAGCAGGGTATCAAAGAGACAGCTGCACTCCCATGTTCATTGCAACATTATTTACAATATAGCCAAGATATGAAAACAACCTAAGTGTTCATCATCAGATGAATGGATAAACAGGATGTGGGGTATTTTTTACAATGGAATATTATTCAGCCATGAAAAAGAAGGAAATCCTTCCATTTGTGACAACATGGATGGACCTTGAGGGCATTATGCTAAGTGAGATAAGTCAGAGAGGAAAGACAAATACTGCCTGGTATCACTTATATGTGGAATCTAAAGAGAAAAGTCAAACACATAGAAACAGTAGAAAATAGTAGAAAGTGGTTGCCAGGGGTTGGAGGTGGGGGAAATAGGGAGAAGCTGGTAAAAGTATACAAATTTGCAGTTACAAGATGAGTAAGGTCTGAGGTTCTGATGTATAACATGGTGACTGCACTTGATAACACTGTATTGTTTTTTTTGTTTTTGTTTTTTTGTGTGTGGTACGCGGGCCTCGCACTGTTGTGGCCTCTCCCGTTGCGGAGCACAGGCTCTGGACGCGCAGGCTCAGCGGTCATGGCTCATGGGCCCAGCCGCTCCGCGGCATGTGGAATCTTCCCAGACCGGGGCACAAACCCATGTCCCCTGAGTTGGCAGGCGGACTCTCAACCACTGCGCCACCAGGGAAGCCTGATAACACTGTATTGTATAATTGAAATTTGCTAAGAGAGTGGAACTTAAATGTTTTCACAAAAAAAGAGATAAATATGTGAAGAGATGGATGTGTTAATTAACTAGATGGGGGGGATCCTTTCACAACGTACAGATCTATCAAATCATCATGATGCACACTTTAAATATCTTACAATTTTATTTGTCAATTATACCTCAATAAAGCTGAAACTTAAAGGAATTGTCTTTAGAACAGACTTAGGAAAAGAAGTAATTTAGGTTTAACAGTTTATCTGTGCTCACTTGAATGTGTTGGATATTGTCTTGAACTTTTAACTACTGAAATCAAAAGATAATAAACAGAGAGATTGGTTCAAGATAGTGGAGTAGAAGGATGTGCACTCGCTCCCTCTTGCGAGAGCACTGGAATCACAACTAACTGCTGAACAATCATCGACAGGAAGACACTGGAACACACCAAAAAAGATACCCCACATCCAAAGACAAAGGAGAAGCAGCAATGAGATGGTAGGAGGGGCACAATCACAATAAAATAAAATCCCATAACCACTGGATGGGTGACTCACAAACTGGAGAACACTTATACCACAGAAGTCCACCCACCGGAGTGAAGGTTCTACACCCCATGTCAAGCTTCCCAACGTGGGGCTCCAGAAACAGGAGGAGGAATTCTCAGAGAATCAGACTTTGAAGGAGAGTGGGATTTGATTGCAGGACTTTGACAGGAATGGGGGAAACAGAGACTCCACTCTTGGAGGGCACACACAAAGCAGTGTGCGCAGCAGGACCCGGGGGAAGGAGCAGTGACCCCATAGGAGACTGAACCAGACCAACCTGCTAGTGTTGGAGGGTCTCCTGCAGAGGCAGGGGATGGCTGTGGCTCACTGTGGGGACAAGGACACTGGCAGCAGAAGTTCTGGGAAGTATTCCTTGGCATGAGCCCTCCTGGAGTCTGCCATTAACCCTACAAAAGAGCCTGCAGCCTCCAGTGCTGGGTCACCTCAGGTCAAACAACCAGAAGGGAGGGAACTCAGCCCCACCCATCAGCAGACAAGTGGAGTAAAGTTTTACTGAGCTCTGCGCACCAGAGCAACACTCAGCTCTACACACCACCAGTCCCTCCCCTCAGGAAGCTTGCACAAACCTTTTAGATAGCCTCATCCACGAGAGGGCAGACAGCAGAAGCAAGAAGAACTACAATCCTGCAGCCTGTGGAACAAAAACCACATTCACAGACAGACAGACAAAATGTAAAGGCAGAGGACTATGTACCAGATGAAGGAACAAGATAAAACCCTAGAAAAACAACTAAATTAAGTGGAGATAAGCAACCTTCCAGAAAAAGAATTCAGAATAATGATAGTGAAGATGATCCAGGACCTTGGAAAAAGAATGGAGGCAAAGATCGAGAAGATGCAAGAAATGTTTAACAAAGACCTAGAAGAATTAAACAACAAACACCTAGAAGAATTAAAGAACAAACAAACAGAGATGAACAATACAATAACTGAAATGAAAAATACACTAGAAGGAATCAATAGCAGAATAACTGAGGGAGAAGAACGGATAAGTGACCTGGAAGACAGAATGGTGGGATTCACTGTTATGGAACAGAATAAAGAAAAAAGAATGAAAAGAAATGAAGACAGCCTAAGAGACCTCTGGGACAGCATGAAATGCACGAACATTAGCATTATAGGGGTCCCAGAAGGAGAAGAGAGAGAGAAAGGACCTGAGAAAATATTTGAAGAGATTATAGTCAAAAACTTCCCTAACATGGGAAAGGAAATAGCCACCCAAGTCCAGGAAGCGCAGAGAGTCCCAGGCAGGATAAACCCAAGGAGAAACATGCGGAGGCACATAGTAATCAAAGTGACAAAAGTGAAAGACAAAGAAAAATTATTAAAAGCAACAATGGAAAAATGCCAAATAACATACAAGGGAACTCCCATATGGTTAAGAGCTGATTTCTCAGCAGAAACTCTACAAGCCAGAAGGGAGTGGCAGGATATGTTTAAAGTGATGAAAGGGAAGAGCCTATAACCAAGATTACTCTACCTGGCAAGGATCTCATTCAGATTCGCTGCAAAAATCAAAAGCTTTACAGAAAAGCAAAAGCTAAGAGAATTCAGCACCACCAAACCAGCTCTACAACAAATGCTAAAGGAACTTCTCTAAGTGGAATACAAGAGAAGAAAAGGACCTACAAAAACAAACCCAAAACAATTAAGAAAATGGTAGGAGAAACATACATATCGATAATTACCTTAAATGTGAACGGATTAAATGCTCCAACCAAAAAACACAGGCTTGCTGAATGGATACAAAAACAAGATCCATATATATGCTGTCTACAAGAGACCCACTTCAGACTGAGGGACACATACAGACTGAAAGTGAGGGGATGGAAAAAGATATTCCATGCAAATGGAAATCAAAAGAAAGCTGGAGTAGCAATACTCATATGAGATAAAATAGACTTTAAAAAAGGAATGTTACAAGAGACAAGGAAGGACACTACATAATGATCACGGGATCAATCCAGGAAGAAGATATAACAATTATAAATATATATGCACCAAACATAGGAGCACCTCAATACATAAGGCAAATGCTAACAGCCATAAAAGGGGAAATCGACAGGAACACAATAATAGTGGGGGACTTTAACACCTCACTTACACCAATGGACAGATCATCCAGACAGAAAGTTAATAAGGAAACACAAGCTTTATATGACACAACAGACCAGATAGATTTAATTGATATTTATAGGACATTCCATCTGGAAAAAGCAGATTACACTTTCTTCTCAAGTGCACATGGAACGTTCTCCAGGATAGATCACACCTTCGGTCATAAATCAATCCTTGGTAAATTTAAGAAAAATGAAATCATATCAAGCATCTTTTCTGACCATAACGCTATGAGATTAGAAATCAATTATGGGAAAAAAACGTAAAAAGCACAAACACATGGAGGCCAAACAATACGTTACTAAATATCCAAGAGATCACTGAAGAAAGCAAAGAGGAAATCAAAAAATACCTAGAGAGAAATGACAATGAAAACACGACAATACAAAACCTATGGAATGCAGCAAAAGTAGTTCTATGAGGGAAACTTACAGCAATATAATCCTACCTCAGAAACAAGAAAAATCTCAAATAAACAATCTAAACTTACACCTAAAGGAACTGGAGAAAAAGAACAAACAAAACCCAAAGTTAGTAGAAGGAAAGAAATCATAAAAATCAGAGCATAAACAAATGAAATAGTAACAAAGAAAACAATAGCAAAGATCAATTAAACTAAAAGCTGGTTCTTTGAAAAGATAAACAAAACTGATAAACCTTTAGCCAGACTCATCAAGAAAAACAGGGAAAGGACTCAAATCAATAAAATTAGAAATGAAAAAGGAGAAGTTACAACGGACACTGAAGAAATACAAAGCATCATAAGAGACTACTACAAGCAACTCTATGCCAATAAAATGGACAACCTGGAAGAAATGGACAAATTCTTAGAAAGGTATAGTCTTCCAAGACTGAACCAGAAAGAAATAGAAAATATGAACAGACCAATCAAAAGTAATGAAATTGACACTGTGATTAAAAATCTTCCAACAAAGTCCAGGACCAGATGGCTTCACAGGTGAATTCTATCAAACATTTAGAGAAGAGCTAACACCGATCCTTCTCAAACTCTTCCAAAAACTTGCAGAGGAAGGAACACTCCCAAACTCATTCTATGAGGCCACCATCACCCTGATACCAAAACCAGACCAAGATACTATAAAAAAAAGACAATTACAGACCACTATCACTCATGAATATAGATGCAAAAATCCTCAACAAAATACTAGCAAACAGAATCCAACACTACATTAAAAGGAGCATACACCATGGCCAAGTGGGATTTACCCTAGGAATGCAAGGTTTCTTCAATATATGCAAATCAAACAATGTGATACACCATTTAACAAACTGAAGAATAAAACCCATATGATCATCTCAATAGATGTAGAAAAAGCTTTTGACAAAATTCCACACCCGTTTATGATAAAAACTCTCCAGAAAATGGGCATAGAGGGAACCTACCTCAACATACTAAAGGCCATATACAACAAACCCACAGCAAACATCATTCTCAATGGTGAAAAACTGAAAGCATTTCCTCTAAGATCAGGAACAAGACAAGGATGTCCACTCTTGCCACTCTTATTCAATTTATTTCTTATTCAAAAGAAATAAAAGGAATAAAAATCAGAAAAGAAGAAATAAAACTGTCACTGTTTGCAGATGACATGATACTATATATAGGAAATCCTAAAGATGCCACCAGAAAACTACTAGAGCTCATCAATGAATTTGGTAAAGTTGCAGGATAGAAAAGTAATGCACAGAAATCTCTTGCATTCCTATACACTAACAACGAAAGATCAGAAAGAGAAATTAAGGAAAAAATCCCATTCACCATTGCAACATAAAGAATAAAATATCTAGGAATAAACCTACCTAAGGAGGTAAAACACCTGTACTCAGAAAACTATAAGGCACTGATGAAAGAAATAAAAGGACAGCTACATGTAAAAGAATGAAATTAGAACACTCCCTAACACCATACACAAAAATAAACTCAAAATGGATTAAAGACCTACATGTAAGACCAGACACTATAAAACTCTTAGAGGAAATCATATGAAGAACAGTCTTTCACATAAATCACAGCAACACCTTTTTTGACCCACCTACTAGAGTAATGGAAATAAAAACAAAAATAAACAAATGGGACCTAATGAAACTTAAAAGCTTTTGCACAGCAAAGGAAACGATAAACAAGATGAAAAGACAACCCTCAGACTGGGAGAAAATATTTGCAAATGAATCAATGGACAAAGGATTAATCTCCAAAGTATATAAACAGCTCATGCAGCTCAATATTAAAGAAACAAACAACCCAATCAAAAAATGGTCAGAAGACCTAAATAGACATTTCTCCAAAGAAGACATACAGATGGCCAGGAAGCACATGAAAAGCTGCTCAACACCACTAATTATTAGAGAAATGCAAATCAAAACTACAGTGAGGTATCACCTCACACCAGTTAGAATGGGCATCATCAGAAAATCTACAAACAACAAATGCTGGAGAGGGTGTGCAGAAAAGGGAACCCTCTTGCACTGTTGGTGGGAATGTAAATTGATACAACCACTATGGAGAACAGTGTGGATGTTCCTTAAAAAACTAAAAATAGAACTACTATATGACCCAGCAATCCCAATACTGGGCATATACCCAGGGAAAACCATAATTCAAAAAACACATGCACCCCAGTGTTCATTGCAGCACTATTTACAATAGCCAGGTCATGGAAGCAACCTAAGTGTCCATCGACAGATGAATGGATAAAGAAGATGTGGCACATATATACAATGGAATATTACTCAGCCATAAAAAGAAATGAAATTGGGTCATTTGCAGAGATGTGGATTGACCTAGAGACTGTCATACAGAGTGAAGTAAGTCAGAAAGAGAAAATCAAGTACCATATATTAACACATGTATGTGGAATCTAGAAAAATGGTACAGATGAACTGGTTTGCAAGGCAAAAATAGAGACACAGACGTAGAGAACAAACATATGGACACCAAGGGGGAAAAGCGAAGGGGGTGGGATGAATTGGGAGATTGGGATTGACATATATACACTAATATGTATAAAATAGATAACTAATAAGAACCTGCTGTATCGATAAATACATTTTTTTAAAAAAGATAATAAACAATAGAGAGATTCAAAATTAAAAGAAAAAAAAGAAATAGCACAGACAAGAGATAATAGAGACCTGAATAAATTGGTAGAAGATGGGAGAAACAGACAGCAATTTAAGAAACAAACTTGACAGGACTTGGTGAGAGTTTGGTGTAGAAGCTGAGGGGGTGTGAGTGGGTGCTGCCCCCCATGGTGCGATGACTCCTGTATCCTAGCCCGCTTCTCAGCCCTCTATTTCTTCCAGTGCAGGTATTTAAGTGTTTCTTCTTTGCGGGGGCTAAAAAGCTGTCAAAGCACATTGTTCTCTTTCCAGAGTCAGCTGTGAATGGGGATCCTGGCAAAAATCTTCCTCCTGCACCTCTCAACCCTGTTGTGATTATCACTTGAGCTATTTGTCTTTGCAGAGTGAACATGACCATCTGTTACTATAACCCAACTATGAAAAAGAGATGCTTTTATTTTTCCCCGTGTCATTATGTACTGTTTGGGTGACACCTCAAGGAAGAAAACAGGCAGAAAGCAACAACAAACGGCATCGGTGATGAAAAGGGAGAGGCTCGGCTTCCATTCCTCACACATTTTTGCAACTAGCCACATAAAAGGGCCCGCAAGATGTGTGGTAATATCAGTGCAGGCACTCATCCCGTTGTCTACACACATGGTGTCCCTCACAGACCCCCTTTCTTAGAGTGAGTTTTTTTTCTTTCCTTTTTTTTTTTTTTTTTTTTTTTTTTTTGCAGTACGCGGGCCTCTCACTGTTGTGGCCTCTCCCGCTGCGGAGCACAGGCTCTGGACGCACAGGCCCAGCGGCCATGGCCCACGGGCCCAGCCGCCCCGCAGCATGTGGGATCCTCCCGGACCGGGACATGAACCCACGTCCCCTGCATCGGCAGGCGGACTCTCAACCAGTGTGCCACCAGGGAAGCCCTCTTTCCTTTTTTTTTTAAATCTCCTCACCTAGCAAAAAATATACATTTGTAAAAGCATGCTCCAAGGACAATAACTTTTCTGACTTTCTTTAACACATTGTACCTAAGCAGGGATTATTTAACCTGTCAACTAAACCTCTCTATAGTACAAACGCAACCTACTTTTCCCTCAAAAACTTCCACTTCCTTTCCTCAGGTATGGAAAGCTTGTACCAAATGCAATTACCTATAATTCTCAGGACAGGCTGTGCTTTTTTCCGTATCTGCTCTTAGCCAAGAATATCCTTTCCCTACGTCCCCTCCTGACTCTCAGCAGCAGCCTCACCGACCTCGTTTCCATTCTATAAGGACACCAATCTCCCTCCCTCTTCAGAACCTTTCCTCTACCCCTCCCACACCTCCCCTTAACCCAGTTACAATGCAGATATCAGCCCAAGGGTCACTGCATCCAAGAAGCAGGCCTTTTCTGGACATCCTTCACTGCCCTCACTGAATTATATCAAGTCACACTGTACTTTCTTATTGTGTAATAGCTACAGTAAGTTGTAATGATACATTCATGCGATTATCATCGGGTTAATGTCTACCTCCTCCCTAGACAATAACCCCCCTAATGCTCACCACTGTCTCCTCAATGACTAGCACAGTGCCTGGTCCACAGTAGGATCCCAAGAATTACACGCTGAATAAACAGAGTACTAGAGGAATAGAAGGATTAACGAATGAACGTGAAAATCTTATTCATTCCTCGAGGAACATCTCTAAAGCCACCTCCCCTATAAAGTCTTTGTCTTCTGCTTCCTTTCACCCACAAATTTAAAACAAAAGTGCTGAAAGTGATTTCCCAGTCTTTTGACTATTGAGAACATAGTTTCTGTATCTCCCTTGTGAAAGTTTTGGAGGCTGGCTTCCATCGCAATGAGGGTGCAATTTTTTGAATTCTTGATTAATGGCAGAAAAGAAAGGAAATGCTTCTCTAAAAAAACTGGGCTTCCTTTTTATATTCAGGGGTTAGACAAAGCTTTGGCTTCTGAAAGCTTTTCTGTCCTTATGCATTAAACAGAGATCTCTAAGGCATCTCTGAGGTATGCTCAGACTCTGTGTACACATTTAAGTGCTTCAATTTAAAGATAAGGGATCTGTGATCCCTAGAAAGGAAATAAGTCATCAGAAAGTTAATGGTAGAGTTTGGTTAAGAACCCAGGTCTCGGGCTTCCCTGGTGGTGCAGTGGTTGAGAGTCTGCCTGCCAATGCAGGGGACACGGGTTCATGCCCCGGTTCGGGAAGATCCCACATGCAGCGGAGTGGCTGGGCCCATAAGCCATGGCCGCTGAGCCTGTGCTCCGCAACAGGAGAGGCCACAGCAGTGAGAGGCCTGCGAACCGCAAAAAAAAAAAAAAAAAAAAAGAACCCAGGTCTCCTGAGTGACAGCTTAATCCTTCCTTCGATATTCTATGTTTATCGTCACAGAATATTGACGTCAAAATGAATAGATATAGCTGAGAGAAAAGAGAAAGCTTATTTATTTTCCTCAGTTGGAACACATTCCTAAAGTGCGACAGACCTAGACATTATTTATCCTGGATGGTGCATTCCAAGTTTAATAAACCAAATCTTCTTGCCAAAAACTGGCAGGGTGATTCTCTACAAAGTTGCAAAGAATCACTAAATTAGCAACATCCATCACACACTGACATGTTCCTGGGATGACACAACACCAAGAACAAGAAGCCCTGAATTTAGGTGTCATTAATAACCAAAAATGATTTTACGAAGCAGAATATTAATGGAAAGACTGTCACAATTTTAGAGCTTAAATTGCTTTGGAATAAGTACATAATTTACTTCAATATATGTGTGTGGAAGAGGTGGTAATTGAAGCTGTCTTCCGTTTAATCCATTTTAGCAAGACAGCATGGTTTGTTGGGAAGAAGAAATTTCTGGTCTACCACAAACTTGCTATGTAACCTTGGGCAAGTCCACTTTCCTCTTAGCTTCACCATTGGTGAAAATGAAATTCTTAGATCGGTTTAATCAGTAGTTCCTTCAGAGATAACGCAGAGTCTTTGCAGTTCGTTTAAGTACACAATCAGAAAAGACCTACAAGGTGTACTAGGTGTTTTAAACACAAAGGTGAGCAAAGCAGGATTCTTGACTTCAAGGTGGTCAGAGCCTAAAGAGCAGGGTTGATACATAAATAGCCAACTTAAGTGAGTGTAATAGAAAACTAAGGAAAACCCAAATAAGCCACATTACAAAAGAAAAAGAACTTACGACTATGGACAGAGAGGAGTCATTTATTTTTTAATTTATTTATTTTAATTAATTTTTTACTGATGTATAGTTGATTTACAATGTATTAGTTTCATGTGTACAACATAGTGATTTATATTTTACAGATTATAATCCATTTAAATTTATTATAAAATAGGTGAAATTCCCTCTGCTGTACAGTATATCCTTGCAGCTTATCTATTTTATACATAGTATCAATAGTTTGTACCTCTTAATCCCATACCCATATTTGCCCCTCTCCTCTTCCTTCTTCCCACTGGTAACCAATTGTTTGCTCTCTGTATCTGTGAGTCTGTTTCTATTTCGTTATATTCATTCGTTTTATTTTTCAGATTCACATAGAAGTGAAAACATGCAGTATTTTTCTTTCTCTGTCTGACTTATTTCACTAAGAATAATAACCTCCAGTTCCATCCATATTGTTGCAAATGGCAAAATTTCATTCTTTTTTTATGGTTAAGTAATGTGTGTGTGTGTGTGTGTATGTATGTGTGTGTGTGTGTGTGTATATATATATATATATATATATATAAAATGTCTTCTTCATTCATCTGTCCTTGGGCACTTGGGTTGCTTCCATATCTTGGCAATTGTAAATAATGCTGCCATGAACATTGGGGTGCATGTATCTTTTCAAATTAGTGATTTTGTTTTCTTTGGAAATATACCCAAGGGTGGAATTGCTGGTTCACATGGTAGCTCTATTTTTAGTTTTCTGAGGAACCTCCACACTGCTTCCCATAGTGGCTGCACCCATTTACATTCATTCACCCATTTACATTCATTCAACAGTGCATGAGAGTTTCATTTCCTGAGAGGAGTCTTTTAAACAGATGAAAGAATATGATGTACACTTTTGCCAATAAACTTTAAAATATGTAGAAAATTACTTTCTAAATAAATATAAATTATCAAGATTGATATAAGCATATGTTGAAAGTCTAAAATACACAGTGATCATGAATGTGACGTGAAAATCACCCAAGTATTATATAATAAACAGAAACAATACAGAGCCCAGAGTGTTTAATGGAAAGATTTTTTTAAATAGAAAAAAGGAATGTATTTTTAAAAGTAACTGTAAGCTCACAAACTCTGTTGAGGAGGAAAGAGTAAAACCTGGAGGCTATGAAGTGAGGTACAACCTCCAAACACAAAAGGAACCCTCTTGCACTGTTGGTGGGAATGTACATTGATACAGCCACTGTGGAGAACAGTATGGAGGTTCCTTAAAAAACGAAAAATAGAACTACCATATGATCCAGCAATCCCACTACTGGGCATATACCCTGAGAAAACCATAATTCAAAAAGACACATGTACCCCAATATTCATTGCAGTACTATTTACAATAGCCAGGACATAGAGAGATTTTTAAATCTTAAAGAAACACAGCTTCTAAGAAACTTTAATAGTTCTTAAGCACATAAAAAGAAGTATGCTTTTTAATTTATTTGTCTAATTTGTAATGAACACAATATTCCAAAATGTGACAAATATAGCATATAATTTTACCTACACATAAATGGAAACTAGCATGAGGAAAATACTATTAAATCAGGACCATGATTTCTGGTAATGGCCACATGATGAGAACAGGTGATTTCTTACACAGATAACAATGATAAAAACTGGATAAAATTATTTAAAAACCATTTGAAGACACTGCAAAATAACGAAGAGCAGGCAGGTCAAAACTGGAGAAGAGGTTATATTTCAAAGACTGCTACTGCACCAAAAAGAACTGTGATGTTGGGACTTTCTTACCTAAGAGAGCTGCCCACCCAACACAGATCTCTGATGGCAGAGAAGTGGAATCCTCTCAAGGTATTACAGGGCAGGCATGAGAGCTATTAAAAGAACCAGAAGATTAAGAAAGAAAGCTTAATCCATGGGAATCACAGAGAGTGACCCTCAAATAAAATCTAAGTATAAAGTCTACACCAAACTTTGGCTGATCACTAAATTATGTAGATATGGGAGATATCCAGAGCACACGTCTCAAAAAGCAACAGCCTGAAGCCAAAAAACTGAACAAAGATATATCAGCTGCTGCACACCACAGCGAGAGGGAGTTCAGTGTGAGTACAGCCAAGTTAACCGCCTATTAGAACTGACACAACAGAGTCCAGAAGCCTATGTAACATATTATCTGCAATGTTCAGTTTTTAACCCCGAATTACCAAACATACAAAGAACAAGAAAGTATGACCCTTAGGCAAGAAAACAAACTAGGAAAACCCAGTCAATAGAAACTGACTCTGAGTATGTCTAGCTATTGGATTTAGTTGGCAAAGATATCAAAAGCAGCTAACACAAATGTTTCCAAAGATTTAAAGGAAAATAAATTTGAAAAATGGTATTCATGAGTGAATAGAAATGAAATGTTAACAGAGAAACAGAAGCTTTGAAAAGGAATTTTTAAAATTCTAGATTTGAAAAGCGTAACAACTGAGATGAAAAAAAAATTACTAGATGGGTTCAACAACAGATTTGAGATGGCAGAAGAAATAATTGGTGAATTTGAAGAAAGATTTCTAGAAATTTTCTACTCAAATAACAGAAAGGAGAGATGTTGAAAAAATACATAAAGGGCCACAGAGACCCATGGTCAAGGTCAAGTAGTCCAACAATTGGACTCCCAGAATGAGAAGATAGAATGGAGCAAAAAAATATTTAAAGATATAATTGTCAAATTTCCCCTAAATTTGTTGATTTACAGATTCAAGAAGCTCAACAACCCCCCAAGGAGGATATGGATGAAAACCAAAAAAATCTCAATAAAACTGTACAAAATTTAAAAAACAAAAAAAACACATGTTTGTAAACCTGCTGAGAGCCAAAAATAATACAAACAAATTAAAAGCATCAACATAAAAACAACACACTACAAGGAGGAGCACAATACTATAATTAACATCTGAATGAAAGCCAGATATTGGATTTAGATATTTAAAGTACTGAAAGAATTAAAAAAGAAAAAACTAAAGGTGTCATAAAGACATTTTCAGAGAAACAAAACTGACAGAATCCATTGCTACTAGACACAATTTAAAGAAATGCTAAAGGAAATCTTTTAGGCTGAAAAGAAGTAAAATCAGATAGTGACTTGTATATACAGGAAGGGATAAAGAACACTGTAAATCATATACACAGTCATCCGGTCCCTTGGTATCAGCAAGGTATTTGTTCCAGGAACCCCCATATATACCAAAATCTGCAGATACTCAAGTCCTATGGTTGGCCCTCTGTATCTGTTGTTCCACAGACACAGATTCAACCAACCCTGGATTCAGACATGGACCGTATAGTACTGTACATATTTATTGTAAAATATTTTAATAAAAATTCCACATACAGGGCTTCCCTGGTGGCGCAGTGGTTGAGAGTCCACCTGCCAGTGCAGGGGACACGGGTTCGTGACCCGATCCGGGAAGATCCCACATGCCGCAGAGCGACTGGGCCCATGAGCCATGGCCCCTAAGGCTGCGCGTCCGGAGCCTGTGCTTCGCAACGGGAGAGGCCACAACAGCGAGAGGCCCGCATACCACAAAAAAAAAGAAAAAAAAATTCCACATACAAATTGACCCACTCAGTTCAAACCCATGTTGTTAAAGGGTCAACTATATGTATATAATTTTTCTTAAGTCAGTTTAAGTCATCCAAGAATGAGACACTTAGTTGGGTTTAAATGTGATAGATTACTTTAAGGAAATGTATGTGAAGAATTATTGGGGAGAGAATGTGAGCAGGCAGAGAGCGTTCAGACTAAAGTGCAGGTCCAACGTTGGTGAACAGAGAGAACAAAAGACGGATTGGGTAGGAAAGTCTTCAGCCCACAGGACATTTCTAAGAAAATCTCAGCCAGAGGGCCTGTCAGATAATTCCACATTGAGCAGGAATGTAGTATCTCCAGCTTGCTCAGTCATTGGCTATGAGCAGCCTGGGGGAAGCATGACCTCATTGTTTATGGGAACAGCACCTGGAAGTGTCAGTTAACTACACTACCCTCAGCATGTATGCTAAAGGAGATCCAGTCAGTGCATCTCCACAGTCATCGTGCTTGATTCCTTTAAAGATATATGGCTATTTAAAGCAAAAATTATGCAACAAGTGTTGTTGTGTATAACATATCTGTGTAATATACAGATATAGATGTAGATATAGGTATAGACAGATATACTTATGTAGATATCTATGGATACATAGTACCTATCTATATCTATAGTACCTATCTCTATGTATCAAGTGATCTATTTATCTATGTATAAGATAATATATATGGCAAAATATTACAAAGGATGGAAGTGGAGTAATTGGAAATTTACTGCAGCCAGAATCATCTATTTTTGTTTTAACTAGAAGAAATTCAGGATTGATTTTAAATAGAAGGTAATAATTTAAATATGCATATTGTAATTCCCAGATCAAACAAAAATAACAATGCAAGAAAATGTAGCCAAAAATTCAGTTGTGGAATTCAAATGACATACTAAAAAATATTTGCTTAACACAAAAGGAATAAAACAATACAAATAATAAATAAATAATAAAACAAAAAAAAGGGAAATTGGAAAACAATTAGATTGTTAGATCTAAATCTATTTAATAATTATCTTAAATGTAAATGAATTAAATACTCCAATCAAAAGGCAGAGATTCTGAAACTCAATAAAAAGTGAGATTCAACTATACGCTGCCTACAGGAGACACACTTTAAATGCAAAGAAACAAATAGGTGGAAATTAAGTTTCTGGAAACAGGAATCATACATACAGTAAGTATAAGAAACCTATAGTGGTTGTATTAATATCAGACAAAACAGACATTAAAACAAGTGTATTTCTAAAGAAAAGAGGGAAATTTCATAATAATAAAAGGGTGACTATAATAGGAAAATATAAAATCATCATTTACATATGTTTAACAACAAAGCAAAGCACAAAATTTACAAAGCAAAAACTGACAGAATTGAAAGGAGAAATAGACAAAAAATATACTTGAGATTTCAATACCTGTCTCTCATTAACTGATAGAACAATCAGAAAGAAATTTGCCCAGGATATATAAAAATTGAAAATTACTAATCAGTTGAACTTACTTGATGTTTCTAGAGTATTCAGTCCCAAAACAAGAGATTACAATCTATTCAAGCACACATGGAACATTCACCAAGATAGATCATTTTCTAGACCATAAAAGGTCTCAATAAGTTTAAAATAAATCAATTTATACAAAGCATGTTCTTTGATCATGATAAAACTCGAGATCAATAACAGAGAAAAATCTGAAAGCTCTCCAAGCACTTGAAATTTAAATAACACACTTCTAAAAAACAATGGATGACAGAGGAAATTACACAGAAAATTTGAAAATATTTTGAATTCAAATATACATGAAAATATCAAAAGTTGTGAAGAGATGACATAAGAGATATCAGTGCTTATATGGGAAATCTATAGTTTTAAATTATTTATTAGATCAGAGAAAAAGGTCTAAAAATATTTTCTAATCTTCTGCGTTAGGAAACTAGAGGAAGAGAGGCAAAGTAAATCCAAGGAAAGTAAAAATACAGAATAATAAAGAATGGTAATATTTTTTAAATGAACAAAATATAGGAAATCACTGAAATCAAAAGTTGGTTTTTTGGAAAGACTACTAAAAGTGACAAACTTCTATCTTGACTGATCAAGAAAAAAAGAGAGAACGTTCTAACTACCAATATCAGGAATGAAAGAAGGGCATCATTTAGATGCTACAAAAAAAAAAAATAAGTGAATAATATGAACTACTTAAAGCCAATAAATTTGATGATATAAATGAAATGGGCAAATGTCCTGAAAGATAAATCACATACAAAAAGGACAATTCTCAGGCCATGATGTAGTAGCTTGTATAAGACCAGTCTCCCACTGGGAACAAAGAGAAAAAAAAAAAAGACAAAAAAGTTTTCAATAATTGTTTAAAAGACATAACTATTGAGAGAAATGTGTCTTGAGATTCCAGGAATCCAGAGTGAAGAGAATCATAGAAAGTTTAGGTACCATACAGCATCTACCCACATTATTCCTCAGGGCATTTGCCTATTATTATTACTGGAAGAAGGAGGCAGATGGCCACTGCTAAGTGGTAAAGAAAACAGTAGAATTTTTGGTGAACTCACAAATCTGAGGAGAAAAAAATATTTTATGACAGTCAAGGTAACCAAGACCTAGGAAGCCAAGATTCTCATAAAAAGGAGAGTTCACAGAAGTGAGCACTATTGTTGGTTTTTCTTGAAATATGTGCTGAATTCTTGAACTATAGAGGTCAGGAGAATAGCCAGCAAGGCAGCAGCCTTTTTAAGTGTAGAACAGAGTGTTCCAAGTCTCTCAGAGCTGACCAGACAAAAATTGGTGATCAGAAACCACAACAGGGAGGGGACCTAATAAACGCCCAGGATCTCAGCTGGGAATCCTTGGAAGAGCTGTAGTCAAGGAGTGTGCAAACCAGGGAGATGAAACCTTATAAGAACTGCAACTCTACTTTATATCAGCCCAGTTTCTGGTCATATTAAAGTGCTTTACCACTAGTCTACGTTCTACCAAAGGATATGGTGAAAGTCTGAAAGAAAAGGACATGGTAGCATTCAACTAAAAGCTGCCTGGTATGCTAAGAGAGGGACGAAAGAAAACATACAAAAGGAAGAAACCTATTACTGACTCATATTTAGAGGTATCAGAAATAGAATTAAAAAGAGCTACTTTTTGGGCTTCCCTGGTGGGGCAGTGGTTGAGAGTCCGCCTGCCGATGCAGGGGACACGGGTTCGTGCCCCGGTCCAGGAAGATCCCACATGCCGCGGAGCGGCTGGGCCTGTGAGCCATGGCCACTGAGCCTGCGTGTCCAGAGCCTGTGCTCCGCAACAGGAGAGGCCACAACAGTGAGAGGCCCGTGTACCACAAAAAAAAAAAAAAGCTACTTTTTGAGAAGTCTTTTGGTTTTATTCAGATATAAAAGTTTAGTAAACTAGATACTTAAGGTTTCTGTACTACTGAGAGAAGTTGAATGAAACCTAAATAGAGACATATACCATATTCACGAACAATAGGATTCATTATTCTTCTCATATTGATCTACAGGTTCATTGCAATCCCAATCAAAATCCCAGCAGTCATTTTTAAATTGAAATTGGCAAATTAATTCTAAATGTATGTGGCAATCCCAAAGACCTAGAGTAGTTACAACAATTTTGAAAGCAAAGAAAAAGTTACAAACATATCCTTTACCTGATTTCAAGCCTTACTATGTAGCTTCAAATAATTAAGGCAGTGTGCTATTAGCAAAAGAACAGATTTATAGATCAGACAATAGGAGAAAGGGTTAAGAAACAGACCCACATTTATATATGTTCAATTGAATTTAGAGAAAGTTTTCAAAGTAATTTACTGGAGACAGTATTTTCAATAAATGATGCTCTGAACAACTGTGTATATCTAGAAAACATAAACCTTGACCATAATGGTCACAAAATTATGTAATTGAAATGGATCATATATACCTAAACACAAAAGCTAAAAAATAAAAGTTTGAGAAGAAACATTTAAAAGATTACGATTGTGGAGTAAGTATTTACCATAATGGGAAAAGTGGATTAATCATATGTTCTTCTTTTCAGGAAAAAGGGTTGAAAAATAGGAAGCACAGGAAAAATGCACACACACATACACACACACACACACACACACATATATGTATTCTGAAAAAGGACGAATGTCAAGAATATATAAAATACTCTTTACTTCAATAATAACACAAATAAAGAATTTAAAAAGTAAAAAATGGACATTTCATAATAGAAGATATACAAAGAGCCAAAAAGCACATGAAAAGACAATCAATAACATAAATGTATGTGTTTCTTTAAGACTCAAAACCAAGTAAAACTAATTTATGGTGGAGAAGTCAGGATAGTGTTTAACTGGGGAATAGTAATGAGTGGAAGAGGGAAAATTTCTTGGTCTGTGTATAGGTTACACACAGGCTCACTTACGGTTTAAGGACATATGTGTAGTACACCATAATCAAAAGTTTATTAAAAAACGCAAAGGCTGGTTTTACAAAGTTAATAAAGTTATTTTAAAGTTTATCTCCAAGAGTAAACCATCTGAGAATAGACACAAAAAATATTTTGAAGATGAATAAAGAGAAATTATTTGTACAGATATGAGTTTGTAGGTTTGGTGTTAGGCCAACTTGAGTTTTAATCTCAGTTTTGCTAGACAGTAAATAACACATGTCTCAGTTTTCTTAACTGAAAAATATATAATAATTGTACCTATTTCATAAAGTTGTTTGAAAGAATAAATCAGATATATTTTCTGAAGCATTTTATGTTGAAATATTATGTTGGTCATGATCAGTAAGTGGTGTCTATCACAATAATAATAGTTTTTTGTTTAATTGTATTCTTTTTTTAATCATCTTTATTGGAGTATAATTGCTTTACAATGGTGTGTTAGTTTCTGCTTTATAACAAAGTGAATCAACTATACATATACATATATCCCCGTATCTCCTCTCTCTTGCATCTCCCTCTCAGCCCCCCATCCCACCCATCTAGGTGGTCACAAAGCATGGAGCTGATCTCCCTGTGCTATGTGGCTGCTTCCCACTAGCTATCTATTTTACAATTGGTAGTATATATAAGTCCATGCCACTCTTTCACTTCATCCCAGCTTACCCTTCCCCCTCCCCGTGTCCTCAAGTCCATTCTCTACGCCTGTGTCTTTATTCCTGCCCTGCCCCTAGGTTCTTCAGAACCATTTTTTTTTTTTTTAGATTCCATATATATGTGTTAGCATACAGCATATTTTTTTCTCTTTCTGACTTACTTCACTTTGTATGACAGACTCTAGGTCCATCCTCCTCACTACAAATAACTCAATTTCGTTTCTTTTTTTGGCTGAGTAATATTCCATTCCAATTGGAATGTAAATATTCCAATTTACATTCCTACCAACAGCAGAAGAGGGTTCCCTTTTCTCCACACCCTCTCCAGCAAATTTTTTTTTTTTTTTTTTTTGCGGTACGCGGGCCTCTCACTGCTGTGGCCTCTCCCGTTGCGGAGCACAGGCTCTGGACGCGCAGGCTCAGCGGCCATGGCTCACAGACCCAGCCGCTCCGCGGCATGTGGGATCTTCCTGGACTGGGGCACGAACCCGTGTCCCCTGCATCGGCAGGCGGACTCTCAACCACTGCGCCACCAGGGAAGCCCTCCAGCATTTATTGTTTGTAGATTTTTTGATGATGGCCATTCTGACTGGTGAGAGGTGATACCTCATTGTAGTTTTGATTTGCAATTCTCGAATGATTAGTGATGTTGAGCATCCTTTCATGTGTTTGTTGGCAATCTGTATATCTTTGGAGAAATGTCAATTTAGGTCTTCTGCCCATTTTTGGATTGGTTTGTTTGTTTGTTTGATATTGAGCTACATGAACTGCTTGTAAATTTTGGAGATTAATCCTTTGTCAGTTGCTTCATTTGCAGATATTTTCTCCCATTCTGGGGGTTGTCTTTTCATCTTGTTTGTGTTTTCCTTTGCTGTGCAAAAGCTTTTAAGTTTCATTAGGTCACATTTGTTTATTTTTGTTTTTATTTCCATTTCTGTAGGAGGTGGGTCAAAAAGGATCTTGCTGTGATATATGTCATAGAGTGTTCTGCCTATGTTTTCCTCTAAGAGTTTTATAGTATCTGGACTTACATTTAGGTCTTTAATCCATTTGAGTTTATTTTTGTGTATGCTGTTAGGAAGTGTTCTAATTGCATTCTTTGACATGTAGCTGTCCAGTTTTCCCAGCACCACTTTACAATAATATAGTTTTAATTTTAATAATAACAATAAGAATAATATTGAGGGACTTCCCTGGTGGCACATTGATTAAGAATCCACCTGCCAATGAGGGGACACAGGTTTGTTCCTTAGTCCGGGAAGATCCCACATGCCGCGGAGCAACTAAGCCCATGCATCACAACTACTGAAGCCCTCACGCCGCAATGAGAAGCCCGTGCACCACAACCAAGAGTAGCCCCTGCTCACCACAACTAGAGAACTTTGGTGCACAGCAACAAAGACCCAATGCAGGCAAAAAACAAAACAAAACCAAAAAACAAAAACAAAGAGTAATATTGATATGAACCAAAATAATTTAAAAATAGAGCAGTGGTAGAGGAGCAGGCTGACGAATTATTTTTAAATGTTCTTAAACTGATCTGAGTGTATATATGAATCAATATATAATACTGGTAGCATTTCAAATCAATTGGCATTGTATCATAAATCATTTTCCGTTTCAAAGGCAGACAGCAAAAAGAAATGAAACTTTTATGAGGCATACATGACAGACAGGGCAATATAAAACACCTTTTATGAACCAATGAGAAAAAAAAGATAAATACTGAACTGGAAGGTGAATCGAGAACCCAATTAATAAAATTAATATACATATATAAGTTTAATATGTAAAGGAAAATATACGTCAGAAAGGATTATGCTAAATCAACAAGATACATTTTGCTTATTTAATTGCATATCAAATATCCTATATATTTATAGGGAGTGCAAACCCCTATAAGCTTTTTGGGAGTGCAAATAAATAGGACCTTTTTGGAAAGCCATTTGGAAATGCGTATCAAAAGGCTTAAACTTGAGTGTCCTCATTGATCCAGAAATTCCTCCCATTGAAATTTATCAAACAGAAGCAATGGTGATCATACTCAAAGATTTAGTTATAAAGAGAGTAATTGCCTTCTTGTTTGTCATGTGAAACTTTGGGACATAACTGTAGTTCGAATAATAGGAAATTATCTCATTCGTCCAAGGAAATACGTTTCAGCATTGGCAGTGATATTAGGAAATAATTTTAAAGGCAGGAGATGATTTTTGCAATATACTCTTCCATTTCAAAAAGCCAATTTCAAAACAATAGGGAGAGCATGAATATATTTTTGCAAAATAAACACTTATATACGTTTAGAGAAAAGACTATAGGTAGAGTCTGCCGAAGTGTCAATGATAGCTGCACTGGAGTGCCAAAATTATGGATAATTTTAATTTTTTTTCCATTCTGCTTATTCAGATGTTTTCTTAAGGTTTACAAGGTGTTATATTACTTTACAAGAAAAAATGGAAGTTAAAATATTTCAATGCAATCTATCGATATATAAAGATAACAGTACCCATAAGGTGCCCTAGTAGTAAAAAGGGAGTCATAAAGGCTCTTTGCAAGGATAAAAGTTATCTTTGAGTTTTGGCAGTTAAGAAAAAAAAACAAGAGGCATACAAAAATCGTGAAGACTCTAAACAGCAGACAAGGGAAACAGTATATTAAAAGGAGAAGGACTTTTAAGCCATTTTGCAGACAATGGACAAAAATTAAATACGGAGAGCTGTTAGATCCCTACCTATCAGCTGGTCTGGGTGGCAGGTGAAGTTGGAGCCATAAGCAGAAGTCAGATCTTGCTAGGTCAGTCCATCACATCATACTGAGGAGCTCAGACTTAAACCTGTAACAGATGGAGAACCACTGAATTAGTAGAGAGCACGATCAGATCTGGGTGTTAGAATCGCCCCTCTGGCAACAAAGTAGGGGATGCATGGCATTGCTGGACAGCAAATGGAGATCAGATACTTAAGATGCCATTGCAATGGTTCAGGCACCCGTGAGGACTGGAAATACTGCAGCGACTAAGGGTAGTCAAAGGGAGGTGAGTTTGGGAGAAATTTAGGGCATAAAATTAACAGGCCGTGGTGACTATCAAGATGTGGAAAGTGAAAGTAAGAAAAACATCAAGGAACCCCTGATATGTTATTTTGAACATATGACACATAGATGATAGATGAAGCCATTTTGCCTTCTTTTGCCTATATGCTTTCTACTTATTAAATAGATATGAAAAAATATATATGTATTTAATTAACACAGTTAATTAAAAACGTTGACGTGTCTTTAACGAAACCAAACCAAAACAAATAACAAAAAAAACTTAAGGCAAATAGAGTGAGAAATGAGAAGAACTAAGAAAGCAAAATTAACAAAGAAAATTTTTTAAAAATAGTTCAAGCTTGTTTAGGTAACAAGACCTTTTGGTCAAGAGAAAAAAATTGGTGAATCTATGATTCAGAGTATTAAGAAAGGGCAGTGTTTGCTTGTGTGATATACATTATGTTCTTCATGTAGAACCACCTTTCCCCACCGCCCCAAATATATATATATATATATATATATATATATATATATATATATATATATATATATATATATATATATATATCGCTTTTTCTTATTGGAGAATGCAACCTGATTTCTTCCATTCTTTGTTCCATTTGTATTAAAGTTCTTTTCATGATTGTTGCTGCTTGCTAATAGCATAACCATAGCACTATATAAGCTTTCACTGAAATCGTGACTTTTTTGTGCTAGTATGGAAAATATAGGTGTGGGCAGGATGGCACCTTGAGTGGCACAGAGTGAACAATTTTGCGAGTCATGAGAACTTTCCTTGATGCCTACAGCACCCCCTTCTATCACAGCTCTTGACACACCATACAGTAAGTAGTTGCTTTCATCAATTTCTCCCCCATTTGAGGGAGCATTATGAAGATGAGGCAGGGGCCTTGTTAGTTAGGTGGATGGAGGGATGGATGGATGGAGGGATGGATGGATGGATGGATGGATGGATGGATGGGAGATAGAGGGAGAGGGAGAGAGACGAGTAGATAGGTGTGTTAATTGTGAATTCATTCATTCAGCAAATATTTAGTGAGTACCTACCATGTGCCAGAGAGAACCATGATCCAATCCCTAAAATAATCGAACACACACATTTCCCAGTCTCCCTCACCAGTGCCTAACAGGATATGGTAATCAGCAGGAACCCAAAAAATCAGCTGTCATCTCAATGTGAGCCGGATTTTGGTCTTGATCACTTGACCCTGCACATGGTACTTTACCAGTGATCCTTCTGTTTCCATATGCAAAATGCATCTGTGTTGAGGGTAGAGGGAGGAAGTGGGTGGTATCCAGGCAGATTTCTTTATAAGTGGAATGGAAGTCGGAGGCAGATCTTCCTATCTCTAGTCTGATAGTCTGATGGTTGCCTGGCCTGCAGAGTTGTCAAGTATGTGCATCAGATAATGACAGTGAGGAAGGACTTGGAGGTGGAAGTGTTTCTTATTTATGCGGGAAGCCAAATGCCTGGTGATTAAGAGCACAGTCATCTAACACAAAATTCTGATGCTGAAATTTGTTGTCCCACTAGTCATTCAACGTCGGTCAAATTACATAACCTCTTTCTTCCTCTATGAAGTGGAGATAACAAGAACCACCATTTACTGAGTAGGTACTATATTCCAGGCACTATAGTGTAAACTCATTTAATCTTCAAATTGTCTCTGTGAATGAGATAATGCTCTGTTCTCCATCTTATACGTAAAAAAGCTGAGACACAGAGAGACTTGCCCAAGGTCACACAGTTAATAAATGGTAAGCAGACTGAGCTCCTAAACACCACATGGCATTGCTTCTCTCTGTAAGTAATAGGATGCAGTTATATAACGCTCAGGTGTAAACGTGAACAAGTGCTGCGGGAATTGTTTAGGCTAAGAAGCAGTAGAAGCGAGCTGCTGGCACAAGGAAGACCTCATTATTATAATGGTAACTACCATTTCCTGAGTATATATAATAGAGTAGGTGGTAAGTTAGGTACTTTATTTACTTCATTTCATTACATCTTCCCCTAACCCTTGCCAGGTAGTTATTACTATTCTTATTTTATGGGCCAACAAAGTGAGAGGTTGAATAACTTGCCAAATGTCCCACTAGTTAGTAAGTAGCAGAGCCAGAATTTGGACTTGCATGACTGAGGCCCCTGCATCTTCCTTTCTGCCACTGTTCCTGTCCACAAGTGAAGGACCAGAACCAGAAATGAAAGGCATTTTAGGGACTGGCTCTTAGTCCATCATTACACAGTGGGTGTGGGGGGTGGATGATAGGGCTGAAGCATCAGCTAGTTGATGCAAAGTGCAACCTACGAAAGTTGGATTTACTTTGCAGGCAATGGTGAACCATTAAGAGATAAGCAAGAGTATGACCAGAAATTGTCCCCCAAACACCTCTTGAGAACCTCTGTCTCTGTCATTGCTGGCATTCTAGCCACCCCTACCCCCAGCACATTCCTTATGCCCTGGCAAAATGTCTTCCCTGAATACATAGTCTATAGTTGTTTTGTCTTCCTCTGATGTTTTTTTACATGATTTATTGACAGTACTTCCCATTGAACATCGAGTGGCATTTTTATTTTACTCCCTATTACTTGCCTTTTCTTCTGGGTTGCAATTTCCTAAAACATCTGGCATTGTGTCCTTGCTTTCTACGTGTTAAGTGCCTTTCCTCATGTTTGCACATAGTGGGTACTGTAAAAAATATTAACATTTGGTGATGTAATGGATATGGCATTATTTTAAAAGGGTTGCCTCATTTCCAAAGGAGCAAACTACAGGAGGGAGAAAGTTTCTTCTTAGTCAAGAGTAAGAAGATCTGAACGCACCCCAAGGTGACCAACAGTGACCAAACTGGAAGAAATTCTTCCCTACCATGAGTCCCTAATTTTCTCATCTACCCAAAGGGGCCAACATTTCCTCTGAGAACTATATGTAAAAAAAAAGGAAGGGAAAACACCAAGCACTGTGCTAAGCATACAGGAGGGATTTACTAATGGCTTGAAGGTGGAAGCATCATGTGGACTTGGAATCAGAACAGTCTATGTTTAAATCCTGGCTCCATCTGGGTGCAGGCTGCTTGTTACAGGCTGAATTGTGTTCCCCCCAATCCACATTTTGAAGTTTTAACCCCACTACCCCAGTATGTGACTGTATTTGGAGACATGGCTTTTAAAGAAGTAAGTAAGGTAAAATGAGATCGCATAGCTGGACCTTAATCCAATATGACTAGTGTCCTTATAAAAAGAGGAGATTAGGACACAGACACACAGAGGGAAGATGACGTGAATACACAGGGAGAAGATGGCCATCTACAAGCCAAGGAGAGAGGGCTCAGAAGAAACCAGCCCTGCCAAGACCTTGATCTTGGACTTCTAGCCTCCAGAGCTGTGAGAAGATACATCTATGTTGTTTAAACCATGCAGTCTGTGTTACTTTGTTATTGCAGCCCTGGCAGACTAATGCACTATTTAACTTCTTTGAGGGAATTATATTCAGTATCTTGTAATAACCAGTAACAGATTATAATCTGAAAAAAAATACATAATTGAATCACTTTGCCATATGCCTGAAACTAACACAATATTGTAAATCAACTATATTTCAATTAAAAAAAAGAGAGGTGACAATACTTAACCTCAGGGTACTGTTAGGAGGCTTAGCTATAATTTATGTAAAGCAGACACAGGTATTTTATGAGTGATACCTGGAAGTTGTAGTGATGGCAGTAATGGCCAAAATGTTGTTGACTCTAGCCCACAGGGCTACTGAAGGGATCAACTGGAATGATGATTTTGATGTGAAATGTAAACTTCAGTCTCTGGAATCAAAGTCCCTAAAAGTGAGTGAACCTTGGCTCCACTAGCGACCACATACATGATATTGATTATTCTTAGCCTCCCAGGTCTCACTTCCCAGCCCGTTCAACATGACTCATAGCCTACCTCACCGAGTTGTTAAGAAGAAGGATGCTAAATACCATGGAATACTTATTAGTGTGTGTCAGGAACTGTCCTAAGCCCTTTACCTGTATTAACTCAATAAATATCCACAAAAGTCTAATATTTGTAATGTTGTTATGCTCATTTTTATAAAGTGAGGAATCTGAGTCACAGAGTGGGAACTTCCTCCAAGTCACAGAGTTCATAAAAGATGGAGCCAGAATTCAAACTTGCACAGAAAAGCAGAAATGGAAAGAAAAAGCAGAATATTATCTCATTAAACACGGTCTTATCTGGCTTTATTGTTCCTTCCTATGCTTTGTTATCAGTTTCCTTTTCAACTCTCAGGAAGAGTAGTCACACTCCTACCAGGACCAGGATCTTCATCAGAGAGAGTTTGGAGACCTGACCACTTCTGCAAACAATATACTGGCCAGAGCACCTCTGAGGAATCTCCTTCGATTCCCAGGCCCCTCGGGGTAGACACCAGCGCTCTCTGATTCCTGAGTGCATAGCTCTGGTACCTCCTGGGGGAGTGGGGCCATGTGACTTGGTCATCCAATACAGTACAGGCAAAAATTATGTGTGTTACTATTGGGTTCAGAGCGTTTAATTGCTAGAGATACTTCTGAACTCAGTTTCCCTTTGATGTGGTGACCAGAAACAGATGAGAGGCTGCCTGTTCCACTACCTGAATTCTGGAGTGACTGCAATGATCACAATAATCCTTCTGACTCACAATAGACATGCAGCTTAAATGAGAAATAAACTCTTGTTGATTTAAGTTGCTGAAATTTTAGAGTTATTTGTTACTACAGCATAACTTAGTCCATCCTGACTGATGCATCCATCCTATTAGTTAATTTTAATCTTTTACTTGTTCTCTCTGGAAATCTTCCCTGTTTGATCATGCTCTCAATCCCTTATGCCTGTTTTCTCCTCCTCTTTTACTTTCTCTCTCTTTCTACCTTCAATTCTTTCTTTCTGTCCTATACAATTCCTTTCTGCAGTCCTCCTTGAGGTGGGGGGCGTGTGGCAGTGGTGTCTCCCTGGGGAAGCCTAAGTATAATTTAAGTTAGAGGCAAAGTCACTCTGTCTGCCCTCCTTCTATTTCAAATTAGGATAAGAATGTGGAACCAATCCTAAGTCCTGCATGAAATGCTGCCACTAGAGCCTGATTTCTAAAGACTTAGGTGCAGTCTGGGTCACTGCAGCCAAATTATGCACTTCAGACCTTATCTTCCCAATGATAAGGTTGTGTCCATCCATGACTACATGGAGTATGTCCATTTAACAAGGACAAGAGGAGCTGATTTGTCCCTAAAGGGCCTTGAAAATTCACTCCACTAGCGTGAAATGGGTCAATAAAGGAAACTGAGGTCAGAGACTTTCTCTAGAGAGATAGTAAATAGCATCTGAGACATCCTCTATCCTCCTGTCCCCACAGTGCTGCTGTACTGGTAAAGGTGCTGATTAATAGCCAGAGGAAATGTCACTGCTGCATGGGGCCCCTGGAACCATGGTTCCCTTTCCCAGGAGAAAACACAGAGCCATGAGGAAATCTTGCAAGCCAGGCTGTGCCCGTAACAGGCAAGATTATTTGCTTCCATTCTATATTTGTGGCCCAAATCCCAGGGCTATGATTATGATTATAACTGGGGATTTGGCTAGGGTGTAAGTATTTTAATGGCAAGGATTAGATCTTGTTCGAGGTTATATTTCAGTACTTAGCACAGCCCATGGCATATAATATATGCTTATGATTTTTTTTTTTTTTTTCTGCGGTACGCGGGCCTCTCACTGTTGTGGCCTCTCCCGTTGCGGAGCACAGGCTCCGGATGCGCAGGCTCAGCGGCCATGGCTCACGGGCCCAGCCGCTCCGCGGCATGTGGGATCTTCCCAGACCAGGGCACGAACCCGTGTCCCCTGCATCGGCAGGCGGACTCTCAACCACTGTGCCACCAGGGAAGCCCTATGCTTATGATTTTTGATGAATGATTGGATGGGTATAAGTATGTCTTAGTCCATGTGAGCTGCTGTAACAAAAATGCCATAAACTGGAGGACTGATAAACAACACACATTTATGTCTCATAGTTCTGGCAACTGGGAAATCCAAGATTATGGCTCTGGCAGATTTCATGTCCAACAAGAGCCCACTTAAAAGATAGCCATCTTGGGGGCTTCCCTGGTGGCGCAGTGGTTGAGAGTCCGCCTGCTGATGCAGGAGACACGGCTTCGTGCCCTGGTCCGGGAGGATTCCACATGCCACGGAGCGGCTGGGCCTGTGAGCCATGGCCGCTGAGCCTGCACGTCCGGAGCCTGTGCTCCGCAACGGGAGAGGCCACAGCAGTGAGAGGCCCGCGTACCGCAAAAAAAAAAAAAAAAAGATAGCCATCTTTTCACTGTACGTTCACATGGTGGAAGGGGCAAGGGAGTTCTCTTGGGTCAATTCTATAAAGGCACTAATCTCACTCATGAGGGCTCTGCCCTCACATCCTAATTACCACCCAAAGGATCTGTCTCCTAACACCATCACACTGAGGGTTAGGACATCAACATACGAATTTTAGGGAGACACAAGTGGATAAACTACCTAAGTTGCTTTCTTCATCCCTCTGCCTTTCTCTCTCTCTCTTCCATACTCTCGTATGTTCCTATCCATTGGCTGCATCCTCTGTTAAGTAATATATATTCCATCATATTTACAACTGTATCACCTGCATTTACAACAGTGCCCTGCTCAGAGTTCCCTAATAATTATTTGTGCAATTAATGATCTAGCCTTCTTTTACACAGGGAGAGGAAAACGCTGTAGAATTGAGAAAAGACCACTCAGATAACTAGTTAAACACTTCCTGAGTCTTGTCCACGTGACTGGAATGAGGACACCAATAAGGCAAGACTCTGCTATTCTTCTTCCCACAGAGGATCTCAAGTGCCGTGTGAGTGAAGATATCATGAGGGCAAATAAAAAAGAGAGGAAATCTTCCCCAGAAAAGAGAGGGAGAGGAAAAGATGACTGCTTGGAGTGGTGAACCTTGATATGAGGGTTGGACGGATGAATAGGAGTTTGCCATGTGGATCCATCACATGGCATTCCAGGCAGAGTTTATATCCATTTTAACATTTGACCTTTCCAATCACTCTGGGCATATAAACAGGGCAGAGGTTGTTGGCCATGATGGAAATCTTTAGGGAAGGCATGGTGGGAACCTGGTCTTCCTGAATCTTAACGAGATGCACTCCTCAATATGGTTTGTTCTATACCGCAAAGCTTGATCAAGTCTCATCACCTCCAGAAAGGCTTCAGATTAATCTAGCAAAGATTTCTACCCTGTGGGCTCAGAGTCTATAGCTCTTTCTCAAGCAAGCTGTGGAATCTCAGGGAAGTCACCTTCAATTTTTTTCATCTGCTAAATTAAGGTTTTAAGGAAACCCTTCCCTCGAAATCATAGTATAATTAATGACATAGCACCTTGTAGTTCATCAACGTCTCAGTTCCTTGTTGTTTTTTTTCTCTCATCTATAAAATGTTATGATAATAAAATGAGTCAACAAAGATAAACACAGAACAGTGAGTAGCACATGGTAAGCATATTGGAGCTTTAACTATTATAATTCCTACTGCCTATTACATCCATTCCTTAATAGATACTGCTTGGTATCCATAACAATAATAATGCATGAGAGCTTTTTTTAAATTGCTCTAAACCTTCTTCCCACCTTGATCTCAATAGTTAAAGGAACTGGTGGCCTGAGATCAGGGACCTTTTCTGAAAATTCTAACTCCTGCTCCATGGTCCTTTAGTCCCTGGCACCACCCAGCAAGCTCCTTGGTTAACAATGGAGGCTGGTGAATTACCCAAGCTGCAGGTACTCTGCTCCTCTGAAGCCTCTGCCCTCCTCCTTGGCTGGAGGACACTGGGGGGTTATCTGCCTCTTTCCCAGGGATGCTGGCTACATAGGCTTTTCTGCTGCTAAAAATATGCAGCTCAAGATTCAAGGTGAACCAGATACATTGATTTTCAACCTGGACAAAGATGAGGGGGAAAATAGTATTCAGGGACTTCTGCTTGGAGCTGTGGGGGGTGGGAGATGTAAGGTTTTATTTAAAATAATAAAACATATGTTTAATTCATTTAAGTTTCTAACTAGTTTGACGGATAGTTATTAATATAAATCACTAGCGATGCCTTCTTGATAGGATAGGGTAGGAAACTTCTCAATTTGAGACACAGTCCCTCTGGCATCAAGGGGTTAACCACTCTTCAACTTGATCTTTACCTCTCTGGGGTTCTTCCCTGGTAATTCCTGGTCCTTGAAGGTTATAGAAGCCTTAAATCCAAAAACACTCAGAATTCTTTCTTCGGGGGTATTCCGTGAATCTGACTTCTGAACTAAAACTATACACGTAGTATTTTCCAACAATAATGATGTGTAGTGTGGGTGAGGCCCTTGCTCTAATCTGGGTGTTCTACAGTATATACAGCATGTGTTTATAATGGAAACTGCAAAGACCTAAGAAATAAAAAAACTGCCAAGAAAATGTTACAGTGTTTGGTAGATCCAGTGAATAAAAAAAATAAATGAATATGAAGCCAGGCATCATGAAAATAATCTTGATAACTTTCCAATGTTGAGAAGCAACATCTATTAAGTATTTGAGCCAGAAAATAGGCTAGATGCCATCCATAAGAGACTTCTTATCATCCTCCCCAACAGGGTGGTGACAAAGAGAGCAAGAGCCCTATTTTACAGATGAAGGTATTGAGGCTCAAAGGGATTAATCAACTTGTTTAAGACCACACAGCTAGCAAACAAAGAGGGAAGAATCAGACCAAGTCCCCAAAGCTAACGCTCTGGAGAGAGCAAAGTCTTTCAGTCCAGGGAAAATCAGAGTTTGGATTCAGAGTATGGATAATAGAGTTTGTCCAGGTGACGTCCTATATCTGTGGCATCAGCATCACCTGAGAGAAATGCAAATCCTCAGACCCACTCCAGACAAACTGAGTCAATAACCCTGGGGGTAGGACCCAGCAATCTGGATTTTAGCAAGCCCTCTGGGTGATTCTTTTTTTTTTTTAATTTTTATTTTAATATTATTATTATTATTATTTTTGCGGTACGTGGGCCTCTCACCGCTGTGGCCTCTCCCACCGCCGGAGCACAGGCTCTGGACACGCAAGCCCAGCGGCCATGGCTCACAGGCCCAGCCACTCCGCGGCACGTGGGATCCTCCCGGACTGGGGCACGAACCCGTGTCCCCTGCATCGGCAGGCGGACTCCCAACAACTGCGCCACAAGGGAAGCCCTAATTTTATTATTTTTTAACATCTTTATTGGAGTATAATTGCTTTACAATGGTGTGTTAGTTTCTGCTTTATAACAAAGTGAATCAGCTATACATATACATATATCCCCATATCTCCTCCCTCTTGCGTCACCCTCCTACCCTCCCTATCCCACCCCTCTAGGTGGTCACAAAGCACCTCTGAGTGATTCTAATGTCTACTCTGGTTTCAGTAACATTGGTGAAGAGATAGAGCCTCAGAAACGCAAAGTAAATTGCCCACATTCCCAAAACAGAGCTAGGCTCTGAAATCAGGCTTGTCTTCCTTTAAACATGTAATGTTATACAAGGTTTTTATCCACATAGAATAAATTCTTTAGTATCCAAGCATTAGTTTTTTAAGCTACTGATTAAAAAACAGTGGCCAAGATGAAGATTCTAGAAATCAAGCCACCTCTCCTATTTACTCGCTCTATGGCTTATGCAATTTATTAAACTCTTTGTGCTTATAGTTCCTCATCTCTGCTAAATGCCTATTCAGGCAGTTACGGCAATCAGTGAGAAACTGCATGCTAAGTACTTTTGCACAGCGCCTGGTACAGCATAGACGCTTAGTAAACTGTGAGTTTGTCTTTGATATTAATGAAGCATTCTCTTTCTCTCTAAATAAAAGAAAGAATATCTTTATCCAATGCCCGAAGCATAGTAGGTGCACAATCAAAGCTCAGTCCTTTTTGTGCTTTTTTTTTTTTTTAACATCTTTATTGGAGTATAATTGCTTTACAATGGTGTGTTAGTTTCTGCTTTACAACAAAATGAATCAGTTATGTGTATATATATATATATATATATGTTCCCATATCTCTTCCCTCTTGCGTCTCCCTCCCTCCCACCCTCCCTATCCCACCCCTCCAGGCGGTCACAAAGCATCGAGCTGATCTCCCTGTGCTATGCGGCTGCTTCCTTACGTTTGGTAGTGTATACATGTCCATGCCTCTCTCTCGCTTTATCACACCTACCCGTCCCCCTCCCCATATCCTCAAGTCCATTCTCTAGTAGGTCTGTGTCTTTATTCCTGTCTTACCCCTAGGTTCTTCAAGACATTTTTTTTTCTTAAATTCCATATATATGTGTTAGCATACGGTATTTGTCTCTCTCTTTCTGACTTACTTCACTCTGTATGAAAGACTCTAGGTCTATCCACCTCATTACTAATACCTCAAATTCGTTTCTTTTTATGGCTGAGTAATATTCCATTGTATATATGTGCCACATCTTCTTTATCCATTCATCCGATGATGGACACTTAGGTTGTTTCCATCTCTGGGCTATTGTAAATAGAGCTGCAATGAATATTTTGGTACATGACTCTTTTTGAATTATGGTTTTCTCAGGGTATATGCCCAGTAGTGGGATTGCTGGGTCATATGGTAGTTCTATCTGTAGTTTTTAAAGGAACCTCCATACTGTTCTCCACAGTGGCTGTACCAATTTACATTCCCACCAACAGTGCAAGAGGGTTCCCTTTGCTCCACACCCTCTCCAGCATTTATTGTTTCTAGATTTTTTGATGATGGCCATTCTGACTGGTGTGAGATGATATCTCATTGTAGTTTTGATTTGCATTTCTCTAATGATTACTGATGTTGAGCATTCTTTCATGTGTTTGTTGGCAGTCTGTATATCTTCTTTGGAGAAATGTCTATTTTGGTCTTCTGCCCATTTTTGGATTGGGTTGTTTGTTGTTTTGTTATTAAGCTGCATGAGCTGCTTATAAATTTTGGAGATTAATCCTTTGTCAGCTGTTTCATTTGCAAATATTTTCTTCCATTCTGAGGGCTGTCTTTTGGTCTTCTTTATGGTTTCCTTTGCTGTGCAAAAGCTTTGAAGTTTCATTAGATCCCATTTATTTTTGTTTTTATTTCCATTTCTCTAGGAGGTGGGTCAAAAAGGATCTTGCTGTGATTTATGTCATAGAGTGTCCTGCCTATGTTTTCCTCTAAGAGTTTGAGAGTTTCTGGCCTTACACTTAGGTCTTTAATCCATTTTGAGCTTATTTTTGTGTAAGGTGTTGGGGAGTGATCTAATCTCATACTTTTACATGTACCTGTCCAGTTTTCCCAGCACCACTATTGAAGAGGCTGTCCTTTCTCCACTGGGCATTCCTGCCTCCTTTATCAAAGATAAGGTGACCATATGTGCGTGGGTTTATCTCTGGGCTTTCTATCCTATTCCATTGATCTATCTTTCTGTTTTTCTGCCAGTACCATACTGTCTTGATTACTGTAGCATTGGAGTATAGTCTGAAGTCAGGGAGCCTGATTCCTCCAGCTCCGTTTTTCGTTCTCAAGATTGCTTTGGCTATTCGGGGTCTTTTGTGTTTCCATACAAATTGTGAAATTTTTTGTTCTAGTTCTGTGAAAAATGCCGGTGGTAGTTTCATAGGGATTGCATTGAATCTGTACATTGCTTTGGGTAGTAGAGTCATTTTGACAATGTTGATTGTTCCAATCCAAGAACATGGTATATCTCTCCATCTATTTGTATCATCTTTAATTTCTTTCATCAGTGTCTTATAATTTTCTGCATACAGGTCTTTTGTCTCCTTAGGTAGGTTTATTCCTAGATATTTTATTCTTTTTGTTGCAGTGGTAAATGGGAGTGTTTTCTTGATTTCACTTTCAGATTTTTCATCATTAGTGTATAGGAATGCCAGAGATTTCTGTGCATTAATTTTGTATCCTGCTACTTTACCAAATTCATTGATTAGCTCTAGTAGTTTTCTGGTAACATCTTTAGGATTCTCTATGTATAGTATCATGTCATCTGCAAACAGTGACAGCTTTACTTCTTCTTTTCCGATTTGGATTCCTTTTATTTCCTTTTCTTCTCTGACTGCTGTGGCTAAAACTTCCAAAACTATGTTGAATAAGAGTGGTGAGAGTTGGCAACCTTGTCTTGTCCCTGATCTTAGTGGAAATGGTTTCAGTTTTTCACCATTGAGGACGATGTTGGCTGTGGGTTTGTCATATATGGCCTTTATTATGTTGAGGAAAGTTTCCTCTATGCCTACTTTCTGCAGGGCTTTTATCATAAATGGGTGTTAAAGTTTGTCGAAAGCTTTCTCTACATCTATTGAGATGATCATATGGTTTTTCTCCTTCAATTTGTTAATATGGTGTATCACGTTAATTGATTTGCGTATATTGAAGAATCCTTGCATTCCTGGAATAAACCCCACTTGATCATGGTGTATGATCTGTTTAATGTGCTGTTGTATTTTGTTTGCTAGTATTTTGTTGAGGATTTTTGCGTCTATGTTCATCAGTGATATTGGCCTGTAGTTTTCTTTCTTTGTGACATCCTTGTCTGGTTTTGGTATCAGGGTGATGGTGGCCTCGTAGAATGAGTTTGGGAGTGTTCCTCCCTCTGCTATATTTTGGAAGAGTTTGAGAAGGACAGGTGTTAGCTCTTCTCTAAATGTTTGATAGAATTCGCCTGTGAAGGCATCTGGTCCTGGGCTTTTGTTTGTTGGAAGATTTTTAATCACAGTTTCAATTTCACTGCTTGTGATTGGTCTGTTCATATTTTCTATTTCTTTCTGATTCAGTCTTGGCAGGTTGTGCATTTCTAAGAATTTGTCCATTTCTTCCAGGTTGTCCATTGTATTGGCATAGAGTTGCTTGTAGTAATCTCTCATGATCTTTTGTATTTCTGCAGTGTCAGTTGTTACTTCTCCTTTTTCATTTCTAATTCTATTGATTTGAGTGTTCTCCCTTTTTTTCTTGATGAGTCTGGCTAATGGTTTATCAATTTTGTTTATCTTCTCAAAGAACCAGCTTTTAGTTTTATTGATCGTTGCTATTGTTTCCTTCATTTCTTTTTCATTTGTTTCTGATCTGATTTTTATGATTTCTTTCCTTCTGCTAACTTTGGGTTTTTTTTGTTCTTCTCTCTCTAATTGCTTTAGGTGCAAGGTTAGGTGGTTTATTCGAGATGTTTCTTGTTTCTTAAGGTAGGATTGTATTGCCATAAATTTCCCTCTTAGAACTGCTTTTGCTGCATCCCATAGATTTTGGGTCGTCGTCTCTCCATTGTCATTTGTTTCTAGGTATTTTTTGATTTCCTCTTTGATTTCTTCAGTGATCACTTCGTTATTAAGTAGTGTATTGTTTAGCCTCCATGTGTTTGTATTTTTTACAGATCTTTTCCTGGAATTGATATCTAGTCTCATAGCATTGTGGTCAGAAAAGATACTTGATACAATTTCAATTTTCTTAAATTTACCAAGGCTTGCTTTGTGACCCAAGATATGATCTATCCTGGAGAATGTTCCATGAGCACTTGAGAAAAATGTGTATTCTGTTGTTTTTGGATGGAATGTCCTATAAATATCAATTGAGTCCATCTTGTTTAATGTATCATTTAAAGCTTGTGTTTCCTTATTTATTTTCATTTTGGATGATCTGTACATTAGTGAAAGTGGGGTGTTAAAGTCCCCTACTATGATTGTGTTAATGTCAATTTCCCCTTTTATGGCTGTTAGTATTTGCCTTATGTATTGCGGTGCTCCTATGTTGGGTGCATAAATATTTACAATTGTTATATCTTCTTCTTGGATCGATCCCTTGATCATTATGTAGTGTCCTTCTTTGTCTCTTCTAATAGTGTTTATTTTAAAGTCTATTTTGTCTGATATGAGAATTGCTACTCCAGCTTTCTTTTGGTTTCCATTTGCATGAAATATCTTTTTCCATCCCCTTACTTTCAGTCTGTATGTGACTCTAGGTCTGAAGTGGGTCTCTTGTAGACAGCAAATATATGGGTCTTGTTTTTTGTATCCATTCAGCCAATCTGTGTCTTTTGGTGGGAGCATTTAGTCCATTTACATTTAAGGTAATTATCTATATGTATGTTCCTATTCCCATTTTCTTAATTGTTTTGGGTTTGTTATTGTAGGTCTTTTCCTTCTCTTGTGTTTCTTGCCTAAAGAAGTTCCTTTAGCAGTTGTTGTAGAGCTGGTTTGGTGGTGCTGAACTCTCTTAGCTTTTGCTTGTCTGTAAAGGTTTTAATTTCTCCATCAAATCTGAATGAGATCCTTGCTGGGTAGAGTAATCTTGGTTGCAGGTTTTTCTCCTTCATCACTTTAATATGTCCTGCCACACCCTTCTGGCTTGCAGAGTTTTTGCTGAAAGATCAGCTGTTAACCTTATGGGGATTCCCTTGTGTGTTATTTTTCCCTTGCTGCTTTTAATATGTTTTCTTTGTATTTCATTTTTGATAGTTTGATTAATATGTGTCTTGGCGTGTTTCTCCTTGGATTTATCCTGTATGGGACTCTCTGTGCTTCATGGACTTGATTAACTATTTCCTTTCCCATATTAGGGAAGTTGTCAACTATAATCTCTTCAAATATTTTCTCAGTCCCTTTCTTTTTCTCTTCTTCTTCTGGAACCCCTATAATTCGAATGTTGGTGCATTTAATGTTGTCCCAGAGGTCTCTGAGACTGTCCTCAGTTTTTTTCATTCTTTTTTCTTTATTCTGCTCTGCAGTAGTTATTTCCACTATTTTATCTTCCAGGTCACTTATCCGTTTGTCTGCCTCAGTTATTCTGCTATTGATCCCATCTAGAGTATTTTTAATTTCATTTATTGTGTTGTTCATCATTGTTTGTTTCATCTTTAGTTCTTCTAGGTCCTTGTTAAATGTTTCTTGCATTGTGTCTATTCTATTTCCAAGATTTTGGATCATCTTTACTATCATTATTCTGAATTCTTTTCCAGGTAGACTGCCTATTTCCTCTTCATTTGTTAGGTCTGGTGGGTTTTTATCTTGCTCCTTCATCTGCTGTGTGTTTTTCTGTCTTCTCATTCTGCTTATCTTAATGTGTGTGGGGTCTCCTTTTTGCAGGCTGCAGGTTCGTAGTTCCCATTGTTTTTGGTGTCTGTCCCCAGTGGCTAAGGTTGGTTCAGTGGGTTCTGTAGGCTTTCTGGTGGAAGGGACTAGTTCCTGTGTTCTGGTGGATGAGGCTGGATCTTGTCTTTGTGGTGGGCAGGTCCACGTCTGGTGGTGTGTTTTGGGGTGTCTGTGGCCTTATTATGATTTTAGGCAGCCTCTCTGCTAATGGGTGGGGTTGTGTTCCTGTCTTGCTAGTTGTTTGGCATAAGATGTCCAGCACTGTAACTTGCTGGTCGTTGAGTGAAGCTGGGTGCTGGTGTTGAGATGGAGATCTCTGGGAGATTTTCGCCGTTTGATATTATGTGGAGCTGGGAGGTCTCTTGTGGACCAGTGTCCTGAAGTTGGCTCTCCCACCTCAGAGGCACAGCACTGACTCCTGGCTGCAGCACCAAGAGCCTTTAATCCACACGGCTCAGAATAAAAGGGAGAAAAAGTAGAAAGAAAGAATTAGTAGAAGTAGAAAGAAAGAAAGAAAGAAAGGAGGGAGGGAGGGAGGAAGGAATGAAGGAGGGAAGGAAGGAAAAAAAGAAAGAAAGAAGATAAAGTAAAATAAAGATAAAATATAATAAAGTTATTAAAATAAAAAAAAATAATTATTAAGAGAAAAAAAAAACGGACCGATAGAACCCTAGGACAAATGGTGGAAGCAAAGCTATACAGACAAAATCTCACACAGAAGCATATACATACACACTCACAAAAAGAAGAATAGGGGAAAAAATTATAAATCTTGCTCTCAAAGTCCACCTCCTTAATTTGGGATGATTCTTTGTCTATTCATGTATTCCACAGATGCAGGTACATCGAATTGATCGTGGAGCTTTAATCCGCTGCTTCTGAGGCTGCTGGGAGAGATTTCCCTTTCTCTTCTCTGTTCGCACAGCTCCCAGGTGCTCAGCTTTGGATTTGGCCCCACCTCTGCGTGTAGGTCGCCGGAGGGCGTCTGTTCTTCGCTCAGACAGGACAGGGTTAAAGGAGCCGCTGATTCGGAGGCTCTGGCTCACTCAGGCCGGGGGGGAGGGAGGGGCACGGAGTGCGGGGCGGGCCTGCGGCGGCAGAGGCAGCGTGACGTCGCACGAGCCTGAGGCCCGCCGTGCGTTCTCCCGGGAAAGTTGTCCTTGGATCCCGGGACCCTGGCAGTGGCGCGCTGCACAGGCTCCCCGGAAGGGGGGTGTGGATAGTGACCTGTGCTCGCACACAGGCTTCTTGGTGGCGGCAGCAGCAGCCTTAGCGTCTCATGCCCGTCTCTGGGGTCCACGCTTTTAGCCGCGGCTCGCGCCTGTCTCTGGGGTCCGCGCTGTTAGCCGCGGCTCGCACCCGTCTCTGGAGCTCCTTTAAGCGGCGCTCTTAATCCCCTCTCCTCGCGCACCAGGAGACAAAGAGGGAAGAAAAAGTCTGTTGCCTCTTCGGCAGGCCCAGACTTTTCCCCGGACTCCCTCCCGGCCAGCCGCGGTGCAATAACCCTCTGCAGGCTGTTTTCACGCCGCCAACCCCAGTCCTCTCCCTGGGATCCGACCGAAGCCCGAACCTCGGCTCCCATCCCCCGCCCGCCCCGGCGGGTGAGCAGACAAGCCTCTCGGGCTGGTGAGTGCGGGTCCGCCCTGATCCTCTGTGCGGGAATCTCTCCGCTTTCCCCACCGCACCCCTGTTGCTGTGCTCTCCTCCGCGGCTCCGAAGTTCCCCCCCTCTGCTCCGAAGCTCCCCCCCTCTGCTCCGAAGCTCCCCCCCTCCGCCACCCGCAGTCTCCACCCGCGAAGGGGCTTCCTAGTGTGTGGAAACTTTTCCTCCTTCACAGCTCCCTCCCACTGGTGCGGGTCCCGTCCCTATCCTTTTGTCTCTGTTTTTTCTTTTTTCTTTTGCCCAACCCAGGTATGTGGGGGGTTTCTTGCCTTTTGGGAGGTCTGAGGTCTTCTGCCAGCATTCAGTAGGTGCTCTGCAGGAGTTGTTCCACGTGTAGTTGTATTTCTGGTGTATCTGTGGGGAGGAAGGCGATCTCCGCGTCCTACTCCTCCGCCATCTTCCCGGAAGCTCCCTGTGCGTTCTAATAAAGGCGTCTTTTATCCTTTTGACAGACCAAGTACTTTCCGAACTGGTGTTTCACCTGCTAGGATTTCTCCCCGCAGCCAACTCCCTTAAGGTCAAGCAGTGAAAATGGATCCTGGAGAAATAAATTCCAAAGCTACTGCAATGGAAAGAGCTTCAGTCAACCTTAGTATTAAACTCCTAATAAGAGAATCTGCCCTATAAAGGAGTCGCCTTGCCACACTTTCTCCTAAGAACTCAGGTTATTAACTAACTGGAGATGCATTCCCCCGACAGACACATACACACCCTTTCTGAAAAGCCCTTGCTTTTCCCTGGCGAAGCCCTATAGAGCCATTGCATCCCACTTGGTAAAATAGCAATTTAATAAGATGCTTAATTATTTTTGAAGCAACAACAATATTTTGCTGAAAACTGTAATTGCATTTTCCATTTTGCTAGAAAATTGAATGCGGAGAAGCATGTGAAGTTGTCAAGTTAGTGCACAGCCTGGAAAATCAATAGACTCAACACTAAAGCCTCCTTTTGCAATCAGCCTTAATACCCTGAATTCTGAGCAACAGGTTTTGCGGATTCTCTGAACCAGCCCAAGAGGAAGAATTCACATACATATAATTTGATTGGCAATGTAGAAAGGGATGGTAAGAAAAGCTAGCCAGGCACGGATTCCATATAAGGATTCTACAGTTACTGATTTGTGGTTTTGTAACAAAATCGCACCACCTCTTTTAAGTCTTAATTTACTGCTCTCTGAAATGAGAATAATAGTAATGCCTACACTGTTGGTCATGGAGAGGTTTAAAAGATACCACAGCTGGTAATGATTGACACCTAGCAGGTATTCAGTAAAACAGAGCCTTCCCTCTGGTCCAAGGAGATATCCTAGAGAAACTGATTTCAGCATTTAAAAAACAAGCCAGAGTAAAACAAACAAAAAAAGGGAGAACAATGCCCCCGGACATTGCCTAGGTGAAAGCAGAGCTCAAAATAATTAAAGTGAAGTGATTCTGGTGCTTCGCCCATCTGTGCTCATCGCTCAGTTCATTGCCACATTTCTCCTGTGTTGTCTCTATACTTTTGTCCCCTACGCTCGGCAGATAGCACCGATGACAAATTGCTGTCTCCATGAATCACAGGGCTGTTAATCCCCACCGCGTCTTCTTAAAACACATACCCGCATTTCTCGTGAAGCTGTGCTTTCTTTACAGATCTTTTAGTTGCCTAGTTACTGGCCTGGTATTGATAATACCTGCTGCACTGCTTCCCCCGCTCTACTCTGCAGCATGGAGGATCCCCAGAGCTCTCCACGGGCATGCTTCTGCCCCAAAACGCTCGCTGTGGTTTGCCTTCCTCTAGTTCCTTCTGCCCAGGCTTCTATTTCTCCGCTCCCCTTCAAAATTCCATGGGAGTTTTTCCAAAAGATAGGCTCTAGCTTTCTCTTGGTACTCACTTTACACATGTCCCCTTGTAAGCGCCAAAGCAGTTTGAACTCCATGGAGGTGTCACAAATTGGGGACTAGGAACTTTATAATCTTGCAGTCTCACAGAGTCTTTATTTTTTAAAAGATTCTGTTTTTCCACTCTTAAACCTGATCATTATTTAAAAATTGAAAAATATTAAAATTAAGAAAAAGAATAAAACATTATATATACATATATAAATGGACATCTATCTAGATATAAATACAGATATAAATATAATAACATGTATAGGTCATCATTATGAGTGCCATGGCATATTTTCTTCTAACATTTTTTCCCTTTATTTTTAAATTTTTTGTTTTCATAATATACTTATTTGTAATCTTATATTCAGACTCTTTTAAATTATCCTTTCCAGACACATGCTTTCCTTATTAGACTCTCTCCATAAACATAATTTAAATGGCTGCATACTATTCCCCTGAGGAGAGGAGTTGACTTTCTTAGCTATTCTTCTAATGTTGTACACTTAGGTTTTTTCTTTAAAATCTCTTCTTATCGTAAGTAATTTTGTGATGAGCTACTTTGCCCATAAATCTGCCATTCCAGAAGAGGCAACAGATCATCAATAAGAAACATAATAAACAAATGATGTAGTACATTAGGGATAAAGGGGATAAGAAGCAACAGAGTGACATTTGCCACTTTCTATATGGTGGTGAGGGTAGCCCCACTGAAACCAAAGACTAGGAGGAGATGGGGAAGTCAGCCAAGCAGATATCTGAGAGAAGATCCTTCCAGGAAGAAGGAATAGAAAATGAAAAGGCTTTGAGGTAGAAGAATTAGGAAGTAGAGACTAAGATAATTTAATATTATTGCCCAGGGTCAAGCAGATAGTCTGTGGCAGAATAGACCCAGGTTGCTAGGATTCCATCAAGTGTGACTAAATTTTCAAAAGTGGAAGCATCAGATGATAGAGTGACCAGAATGGTCTTAGCATTCCCTCCGTTTGACTAAACTTTGGACAGGTTTCTTCCTGACTATAGGCCCCTGATCTCCCTTACCTTAGAGCATTTATTTCAGAAGATGTACAGTCTTACATTTTTCCTCTGCCTCTTTGAGATGTATTGTAAATCTTCTCCCAGACTCTTGCAACTTCAACAACTCAGGAATGCCTTTCTCAAGGACCTGGGAGCCATCCCTTTAAAATGTAATCATCTAGGTAAGTACCCCTACCTCCTAGATTCTGTGGGAGGGTAGGAGCCTAACTTCAATGGAGGCCGATTAGCAAATGCAGATGACTTAATCCCACTGAGCAACGCCCTACTCTCCAAATCATCCTCCAGCCCCTTTCCAGAAGCCCACACAGCTCTTAACCTCCTGTCTTTTGTTTCAGCAGCGTTTAATGAAGTCTCTCTCCCCTATGGCAGTAGTCCTCAATAAAGCCTTCCTTGCCCGTTTAACTCTGTCTTGTGCAATTTTTCCTTGACAAGAGGAGTTGCTTGGCATTCCCCTAAATGTGTCCCTTAGAATTTTGGTCCTCAGACTTTGTCTGCAAGTGTTCACCTTGATAGTCATAACATGCACTAACTTATTTAAGACTACTTCCCCGCAGTTTACATAGATCCAAACTCTCAAAGGCATTTCTCACTCTTTCTTCACATCCCATATTCCAACCATCAGCAAAATCTGTCATCTCTACTACCATATCTCCCAATTCTAGACTCCTTTCTCCACTTTCACCTCTGCAGGGGTAATGTCATCATCATCTTCACTCTCTTGGAGTATTGCAATGGCTTCCTAACTGGTTCCCCACTTACTTGCCTCTTATTGTTTATTAGAGCAGGCAGAGAGAGAGAGATCTTTTAAAAGTGAGATTCCATCCCATCTTTGTTCATGAGTGGCTTTCCATTACACTCTCAACAAATTCCAAACTCTGCTATGGTTCCCAAGGCCCTGCCTGATTCTCTGATCTCAACTCTGCCATTTAGGTGGTTCCTCACGCCATCCCAGCCACTTTGGCCAAAAATGCTCCTACCCTGGGGGCCTTGTACCCTGTTCATGCTACTGTGTAAACCCTCCGTAAGCTTCCATTCTCACTATTGAGCTACCTGTGACACATGCTTTTTCAATCCATCTAATCATCCCATTTGAAAGAGTAAATCTTGTCATTCTCTATCACTGCAACTTGTTTTCATAATGCATATTGGCATCTGACTTTATGCATTTATTTTATTATTGTTTAAACCCCTCCCTCACTAGAATGTAAGTTCCATTTTGTACACTGTTTCATTTTTGTAGCCTGGCAGGATTCTGGTATAGTAAACATTTAAGTATAAAGAGAATGAAGGAATAAGTCAAAGACTCTAGGAGTGTTGTTGTTTAAAAAAACATGGCTCAACTTTCTGGCCCACTAGTTCTCAAACTTACTCACCCACCAAATCCTTTTCCATGCAACACTTTTTAATATGCAACAAAATCAGAACACATGGGTAGGGGCAGATTAAAAATGGCTGGAAAATCTTTGATCTTGCGCTCATGTCAAGAGGCAAGATCTGTGTTGCCTCATTTTAATTCAGATGGTCCCTGTGACTACTTTGGACAATAAAGTGTGGTAGAAATGGTGTTTTGCCAGTTTCTGGGCCCAGGCCTTAAGAGAGCGGCGGCATCTACCTCCTTTCCCTTGAAAAACTCTCTCTGGAGCCCTTAGCTGCCATGTCCAAGTCCAGTTATCCTGACAATGCCATGCTGGAGAGGCCACACACAGCAGATCCAGTCTCAGCAGAGCCCAGCCTTCCAGCCACCCCCCAAAGCACCAGCTATGTGGGAGAGGGTGCCCTGCACTTGTAGACCAGCTATCCACCAGCCAAATACCACTGAATGATGACCAACGACACCACATGGAACAGAAGATCCGCCACCAAGCCCTGCCCAATTTCCTGACCCACTTATGCTATGTAATAAAATGATTGAATTTTTGAAACACCTTGAACCAGTCTATGTCTTGGATATTTTGTTATTCAGCAATAGGTAACTGGAATACTAATGTAATACATGCTCTTCATTTTTTCCAACGAGAAAACTAAGGCCTGGAGAGAAGAGTGTCACTTGCCTCAGTTCTCTTACTAGTTCACAGCAGACCTGAGACTCGAACCCACATCATCTGACTCTAGTCCAGTGTTCTTTCCATGAGCAAAGAGATTCAGGAGTTGCTCTGGATCCCTGTGTTCCCTTCTCTCACATGAGTTTAAACGGACATTTATTGAACACATTCTGGGTATCAAACTGTAGACCTGGGAACATTTACATACTCATTTCATTCAGTCCCTCCAGCCAGAGAAGTTCTTTGGGAACCAGACTGTGCAGACCAGAAAAGAAGGATGTCATGAAGGCTATGAAATGAAAGGCAAGTCCAGCCAGAGTGTAAATTGACCAGAATATATTTCATTCTCCTGGCTGCAAGGTCTCCAGCTTTTGAATGAATATGTGCTTAACTATTTATAATTGACCTTTGCACAAAGGAACATGAAATTTTTATAGCTCAAAGCTTCATTTATTAACTTTACTGGAGTGTAAAATATTGCTGTTTGCCATAAATTTATACCAGGACAAACAATATATATGCTAATTAGTAGTCATGTCGTTGTCTGCACGCTGTGGTGTTGGCTGGTCATTTCCAACAGGCAAAATAGCAGAATTCAATCGACAAATGACAATTGCATCACTTGATACTTGCTGTTCAAACAGTGAAGTCTGGAGTGGTGAATTAATGGTGTTCATTATAACGAGTCCATTTCCTTTTCATTTCCTTTACAAATTAGTCCAGGTAACATGCTGAGTCCCTTCAAGAACGGCTTCTGGGAACCTGCTGAGATACACCTGCAAACGCACAACTCAGCAGAATCCCTCTGGCTCCCATCCTGTGGTTTTCATGCTCCTTCTGGAGTTTCAAAAACTCACTGATGCTTCAGTCTTGGAAGGAGCCTTAGAGATCATCTCTACTTGTTTTTATTGAGAAGGAGACTGAGGCTGAGGGCAGTTAAGCATATTGCTCAGGGGCACACAGAAAGACAGAGATGGAGTCAGGGCTTAAGAGTAGATCTTAGCGAAAAATAAGACTGGAAAAACCCCCAGCAATCATTGTGCTGTATCCCATTTAAAAGATGGGAAAACTGAGCATCAAAGAGGGCAAGTTCAAATGCTAAATCCTTTGTGGAGGCTGGAACCCCTAAGTAGAACCTGTGGCTTCATTCTACCCATTCATGTACTACTATCTATTTAATAGATGTTTATTTAGTACCTACTATGCACTAGGTGCTGAAGAAAAGAATGGTTATCCAAGTACACACAGCCCCTTCCCTCCTGGTGTCTAAAGTATAGAGTGAGAGACATATATGAATCAAATTGTGCCACAATTATCTCCCAGCAGGATATGATAGGCACTATGAGTGTTATGAGGGTGGCAACAACGGATATGATCTCATCGGGGGGCTAGATATCATTTGTGAGCTGAAATCCAAATGATGAATAGGGATTGATGGATGAAGTATGTTGAAAAGGTAGGTAAAACAAATTCTTGGCAGAGGGAAGAGCGTGTGCAAAGGTCCTGAGGTAGGAATAAGCTCGGCCAGTTATAGGAAGGAAAGAAGGTTATCATGGATGTGTGCACAGAATGAGGGAGAAAGTAATACAAGATGAGTCTAGTAAGGTGGTTTTGTTCGTATTGAACTTTGTGGGTCTTGGTTCTTTATTGGAAGACCCACAGAGAGCGAATAAACACTTTAAGGAGCGTGGAAACGACAGGCAAAAATAGAACACTGTGTCTCCACTGTAACTCACATTACCTTGAATTGCACTATCGCTTTCCTGGCTGTGACCTTAACTGTAAAACCGAGGACTTGAACCATTACTATTTGTTTACAGCATTTCTTCCAGTTCTTGGTATATAAGCTTGAGTACTGCTTGCTACATGAAAAGATGACCTTCCCACCATCACCTACAAAATATTAGCAAAGAAGCACCTATTCTTTTATCTTTATACTACATGGATTATTCCTTCCCTTCTCCATTATGACACAAGTGTGAAGGTGCAAAATTTTCCAAAGCCCTCCCCTCTTCGTCTTTGGTGACATAATCCATTTTATTTCTGAGAGCAGATTTCCAGCTAAATACTTCCCCAATGATACATAAGCCAAAGCCTGCTGAAACTTTCTAAGAAAGCTTTTGTTCCTTAATAAAAGGGACAGATGAAGCTCTTCTGTATCGCCAACTTTCTTCTCACCTTCAATTCAAATGCAATGCCTGGAGCTGTAGCAACTGTCTTGTGATGGTGTGTTGACAGACATGAGGGAATGACAAAAAGAACTATTAAGATACAGACCTCAGTCTCAATATTGTTAAGCAGTCAAAACACTCCCTCACCCTGGATCCTTATTTAACCAAAAATAAACAAATAATAGACTTTTATTAGTTTTAGCCACTCTAGTCAGTTGTTCTGTTTTTTTTTTTAATTTTTTTTTTTTGCAGCCAATCACAGCTCTAATTGGTACAAAACTCCAAGACACTACCTAGCACAAAATAGGAACACAAGACGTATTTACACTCTTCCCAATTCAGTCATTCCCCTTTCCACCAAGATATTTTTCTTGTACATTTATCCACTTTTGACCCTCTTTATTTAGCTGATTATGCATATTCAAATACTGGACACAGAAAGAGAAGAGAGAAAGAAAGGGGGCAAAATTGGAGAGAGAGAGAGAGAGACAGAGACAGCCAGAGACAGAGAGACAGAGACAGAGACAGAGAGAGAGGGAGAAGAATGACTCTGGGAAGCTTAAAAATCCTGTTGGAAGTTGAGAGACCTACACAGGCAAAATAATAACTCCATATTCCACCTTGTTAATAAACAGGGACAAGCTCTGTGCTTCAAATCCTATCCTGCTATTAGCAGCATTGGAACTTTGGAAAGTCACTTCACCATTTGGGACCTCTCCTTATTCTGTTGCAAAATAAGGAGGCTTAGATAGTCTCTAATTTAGCGCTTCTCAAAAGGTATTCCATGAACTACCAGCATCTATATCACTGACGGGGCTTGTTAAATGCAGGTTCCCAGGCCTCACACCAGCCTAAGAATCTCTGGGGCTGAGGATGAATGACTGGCATCTGAAGCATGCTCTGGGAGCTGCTATGGTCCTGAAGTTTGAGAACCATTGTCAAGTTCTGCTCTCGATTTAGCATCCTCTGATTCACTTGGAATGAAGTACACACTCTATATTTCAGATTGTACAGATGATGCAGAAAACTGATGTTTGAAAGCATTGTTTTAATTGACTTACAATGATTAAGAGCTGAAGCCCAGTGCAGCTGGAGATCCCAGCTCCTCCCAAACCAGAACTGAAGTTTCGTGACAACTGCTGAATTAAATTATAGGAACCACCACAGTGTTTGCTGCTGGAGCTGTTCACAGTGTTGTCAAAATACCCTCTGTGCATATGTATCTGTGCGGATGTGTGTTTGAACACATGCATGCCTGTGGATAAATATATGCATGGCCACATATGGATGTGCACGTGGTGATGTGCATGCCCATGTGCTTAAGCATACACTAATGTGTGTGCATACGGGCCAAGTGTGTATCCCTCTATGTGGCCACAGGTGCTTATAGATGCACACATTTCTGCACATCCATGCTTAAACATTCACACGAATATACACATACGCATAAATAAATGTATTTTTTTTTGCACCATTTGTTATAGATTCCAAATTGCGTTATGACAAGAAAACGGTAATCCTCATCATGGATTACTTCATTGAATTTTCACCACAAACCTTAGGTAACTACTACCCTTCTCCCCATTTTAGGGAGATATGGCTTAGAGAAATCAATTAACCCATCCAGTGCTATCAGCCTAGGAGTAGCATCACTTGAGTTATCCAAGTCTTCCTGATTCCCAGTGATCATAAGGGATCACAGTGCAATACTGCTCAATAAAGAGTTATTGAATGATCATTAATAAATAGAATGATATTTAGTAGAATGAAGTGTTCATTTGGATTCCCGAAAGAGCCTCACCGGCAGGGAATAGAATCTGGTTTAGGATCACAGAGGAGAGGCATATTTTAAAGTTGGAAGGGATCAAAAAGGTCTTCAGACCCAAATGGCCTTATGATATATTAAGGAAGTTAAGGCCTAGGGAGGTAAAGTGACTTGCTCAAGGTGACAGGATTATTGTTACCATAGCAACAAAAGTAGCATCCCCTTCTCCTCATTCCCAGTCCAAGTCTCTCTCCTACAGTCCCAAGGGCTTCGTATCTTTTCTTTTATACAAAAAGACAAAATGACTTCAAGGTTACCTTATGGTATCTGCAACAATGAAGAAAATGAGTGCAAATTTCCTTGACACAAACACGAGCTGCAGTGATAATTGTTATTATTATAATTACGCTGTTTGGGCCTCTGCTCCCTGTCAGTTCTCAGAGTCAGTGGACAGACATCGGGACAGGATAATTAAATATGCTCAAGCGCCTGTCATGACTCCACACGGATCCAGGAGACAGAGCTTCGTGGACCAATCACCTCATTCCCTCAAAGTGCCCCATCTCATAATTAAAAATTAAACCGTTTTCCAATGAAATTATTTTGTTCATTCTTCTTGCTCCCGCTCCAGCGCCTGTGGCACCAGCTAAATTTCAAATTAAATAATTCAACTGCAATACATTTAAAACAGATCACGTTTAGTGCCATACTTTCAGTTGGCTGTGAAACCAGGCCAACTGAACAGGATCCTCCTGGGTGTCAGCTGCCATGGGTGTGCAGGGCGCGGGGCTCCACTAAGGAAGGCTGGCTCCCTCTTCCTTTTCTCACCATCTCAGGCTCTAGCACAGTGAAATGGTTTTCTTTCCCCCCCCCTTAACTATTTTGTCTCATCTTTATCCCTTCGTTCTCATTTTTCTCCCCTTTGATCAACCGCTTCCTTTAGAAAACAGAATCCTCCATTCTGTGTTTCTGGTGGGCTGCTCTCAGCGTGCTTTCAACAGCTGCTTACTCGCTAAGGCGATAGGGAGGCATGGCGACTCCCCCTGTGCCCTGCAAGAAGGCAGGATGGATTAAGGGACTGTGCTGAGTCAAACGCGCTCTCTCCTCCTGGGGCTGCCAGTTTTCATCTGGGTCAGGCCGCCAGGATCTCAGAACCGTCATTTCATTTGACAGATACTACTGTAACAATAGCCTGTACAGCTAACGGTCCCCGCCTGGGGAGCCAGCATGGCAGCCCAGGGCGATGTAGCAAAGACAGATGGGGAGGAAGCCTGGGTTTGATGTCCGGGTGTGACCTCGAAGGAGCCACTTAACCACTCTGGACCTCAGTTTTCTCCTCTCTGCCTAGACATGATAGTTTTTAATCTATGCTCAGGCTCACAAGTAAGAGGGTACTTTGAACCACAAATGACTTTCAGGGAAGGTCACCCAAGATTATGAGTTAACGAGGACGGCTGAACAAGAGATAGCAATTGCCGGGGAGGGGGCAAGGGTGATCCTCTTCCCCCCAACTCAAGTATCCACGAAGGGAGGGAAATTCCTGTTCTAATGCCCAAGAGGAGAGACTTTCTGTTTCTTTCTGGTTTCACTTTCTCTTCCCCAGAGGATGACTATTCACTTACACAGTGGGTGAGTTTGAGAGAAGGATCTCATCCCTCCTGAGCTACCATTTTTAGAGGCAGCCTGTCCCCAGAACCCACACATCTCCATGTTTTTCAATCGTGTGCTTACAGAGGCAGTCTCAGCCCAGATGGTGGCAGGGTGGGCTGTGCAGTGGCTCAGTGCTGCCTGTGATGGGTGGGTACATTTACTTCAAGTGTGAAGTGAAAGGAAGCCCTTGATAGTGGCTGACCTGATTTATCCTCCAAATAAGCTTTTGTTGGTAACAGATCTGGCATGTTTGATTTTCACTGGTGTGTTTCTTGAATCTTATTTCTCAGTAAGTTCTGAATATTGTAAAGGAAAGGGAATGTTGTTTATTAATCTTGTAAAACTCATTTTCTTTTTCCTACAGAGACCTGAGGAAAGATACAAAACACCACTGGGTGGAAGAAGGGACAGGTAAGTTCCTTGACACTCTACAGAGCCACTTAAGACCAGCAGAATATGTTACAAGGAAACATTTCAACCCTGAAATGGCAGAGGGCAGTTCCCCTGAGGCAGTAAGCTCTTCATCACAAGAGGTGTCCAAGCCATGGTGCATTAACCACTACTCTGTACCTCTAGCACTGGGTGGCTTGCTTTGATGTAAAAATGAAAGATGCGATTGTGGAGGGAGTTTGGGAATATCCCTGGGTCCTGCTTCACCTGTGCAAATCCTGTCACTTCCTTCTGCAAGAGCTCCCACAGTGCTGAATGCCGGGATAGCTGTGGTCTTGCACAACTCAAGTTTGTGTTTGTCATTTGCAGAGGTGTGTTTATATAGAGAACACGCACTTCCGAGGTGGCTCTAAGGAACTAATGGATGCCTTTCCTTCCTATAAATGCACTCAGTGGGGCACACAGGCATGCATGCACACTCACACGTGTGCAATGCTCACACAAATGCTCAAGGAGGCCATTCTTTCGTCTTATTTATTAAAATGTGCCTGAGACTCATAGCCCTCTTGGAGTAAATACAGGAATAACGGTAAGTGGAAACTATTAAAAGGAAAAACAGACTCTAGATTCAGAGAGACTGCCAAGTTACACTCCTCACAACACTCAGGGCCACCATCCAGGGGCATGCAGAGGGGATAGACTATTGGGAACCCCACTGTGTGATACGGTGGCCAGAAATGCAGAGGCTAGCTGGGTTAGAGACTAGGGGAGGTGACCATCCACCACCACATATTATCCCAAAGGAGCTGGTGTCTGTCAATCTGCTTTCAGAAACTCATGCTTGATTCTGGGCGCTACTAAATTGGTAAGCTCCAAGAAGGACTTTCTTTCCTGGTCATATCCAGCTCTCATGGAACTGGATTTGGAGATGAGGGGAGCCTGCCGGCCTCACAGGAATGGAAAGGCCTGGGGCTCATGTGGGTCACAGAGAAGGGCCCTTTCATTCCTGATTTTACTCTGTTCTTGGATTCCACAATGGTTACTGGCATGTGGACATTAAAATCCAGCATGCATTTTCCACGTTCTTCGTTTTTTTTTAGTTAAATAATAATTAGCAATAGAGAGAGCACAGGATCCACAGTCAGTGGTGAAGGGTTAGAGAGCCTGCAGGTGGCAAATCAATTTATTCACAGATGCTCCATCTGAGGTGTTAATACTGTCATGCCTTTGTTTGCAGGCTTCAAGTTGGGTCTGGGGGAAAAAATGTGCAAAGTAATTTGAGGAAAGGTACAAAATGGAAACTGCCCCATTCCTGAATGAGACTCCTTTGTTAATTTCCCAGTAATTCAACCCACAGAAGAGTGGGAAAGAGCCTCAGATTTGGGGGCTGAAGACTTGGGTTTGAGAAAGGACTTTATCACTTACTAGTTCTGTGCTTTCGGATAATTCATTTAAACCACCTGCCCCTTAGTGGCTTCATCCAATAACCTGGGAAGGTTATAACAGCCCTTCCCTCAGACATAGTGGTTGTAATTGCAGGAAATAATGGATAGTAAAATACTGTAATATTTAATACACTGGAGTCCCTGTTGTTTTCCGATCTAGAGTTTTGTGAGATTTCTGGGGTCAAATGAATTGTATGACATGAACATATTAAAGGCCCTCATGAGCCCGGTTGTAAATAAACACAAAGTAAATATAAAGAGACAAAACCCTCATTTAGCTTTGAAACCTAGTAGTTTCAACATCTAATTTTACCCTTGAACTCAGTCTCCGGGAAGCATCACTTAGCGTTTCATTTCGTGTGTTTTGAGGGATGCAAGGCCACAGAAAGAACTCCTATTCTGGCAGACAACTGAGCATAGACCAGTGCAACTGGCACCCAAGTGAGGGAATGCATTAAAGATCATAAGGCAACCCCAACTTCCACTGTCGCCAGATATTTTGCTTGACAGTTTTGCCAAAGTCTGGTCCTGGTTTGGCTCAGTGAGCCATTAAAAACATCGTGGCTGCAACTCCAGAAATCAGGATTCAGTGAACATTCGGCCAAGTTTCTTTCCTTATGAGGACTTCAGTTTCCTCATCTGTCCTTTGAGGCAAATGTCCCGGATTTGCCACACAGACCATCAGCGTCAGCATCACTTGGGTTTGAAGACACAGATTCCTGAGCCTCAGACCTCAGACAGAAGCAGAATAGCTGCATTGTCAGATGTTTCCTCTGTGGGGAATTTCATACCCACTAAAATCGAGAAAAATTTCAGAGCCACACAAACACTACCATCCTTGGCTTTCTTTACATTCACACACCTGAAGCAAGGTATCCAAAGAAAAAATTAGAGGTCAGGAGGCTCAGACAAAAAGTGGACCCTCCTCACTGGGCAAACCTCCCAAGACGAAGCTCCCCACCTGTGTAAGTCTCCAAGCCCCACATCTAAGGCAAAGCAGAACCAGACCTGTTATCCCAGCCTTCCACTGTAATTCCAGAGAAGCTTCAGGACACATCCACAGATGCCTCTCTGAATTGCCCATCTGAAGCCAGGACTGTTGGAGTGAAACATAAAATATCACAGCATTGATTTAATGGCCTTTAAAAGTCCCTCCTGAGCTGCTGGGGAGCTCCTTGTCTGTATCCCTGCGCACCACTGTGCTCGTAAAGCTGTCACCATTAGTCGCTGCCCACCATCCTGATAGCATTTGGGTCACACATCAAAGGGAGGGATGCGGTTTCTGAGAGAGTCTAGTATGAGGTTGTGGCAGCCTTAATCCTTGTCCATGTTTTCCCAGATTCTCAGTGTGGGTGTGGCATCTAGCTTCTGTCAGAAAACTCCCTGAAATACTGGCTTCACTGCTTTTAGGTTGGAATGTTCACTTTCCAAGCTGCCTAGGGCCAGAATCTGAATTTATTCCAAGTGTTTCCTGCTTCTGCCCGGGCCCTCGTATTAATTAACCCTATCCACATCTATGTATTTCTTGCAGTTTGTTTTTCATGGCTATCATTGTAGACCAGCACCGTCCAATGGAAACATAATGTGAGCCACAGAGGTGAACTGCATATAAAACTCTAAATTTTCTAGTAGCCACATTTTAAAAAGTAAAAAAAACAAATAAGTGAAATTACCTTCTAAAATATTTAATAATATATTTGATTTAACCCAATATATTCAAAATATTATTATTTCAACATAAAATTGATGTAAAAATTTATTAATGTGATATTGTACCTTTTTTGGGGACCTGGTCATTGAAATCCAAAGTGTACGTTATACTTACAGCATATTTTACTCTGGACTGGCCACATTTCAAGTAGTTAATAACCATGTGTGGCCACCACATTGGACAGTGCAGTTCCAGACCAGTATGAGTGAAACTAACGATTCCCTTATCCATTCATTCAAATGTGTTTTGACCACTGGCTATGTCACATGTAGTTCTGGGCACCAGGCTACAGAGATAAAAGCCATTTGACATCTATGTTCTCCTGGAATTTATAATCAAATAGGAGTGACAGACAATAAGCAAGCAGAGGAATAAATAGGCAAAATAATTTCATAATAAAGAGTATGAAGAAGGAAAAAAACCACAACAGGTTGATATGATAGCGAGTAACCCAGAGAGAGGAGAGGAATGGATTAGATCAAATTATAAAGGAAGGATCACAGAACAGAAATCTGAATGAGAAGAACGCATTCATCTACTTTTCATTATCATAACAACCAAATATAAACCTTGTTAGGACCTAAGTGGTGGAAGGTGCTATATGAAATATTTCTGGTGTGTGAATTTCTGGTGTGTGATAAGCTCGAGACTGTAGTGAACGTTAGACTCTAATCCCTATACAAACAAGAGACATATTCCTAGGGCTAGGACCCTGTCTTGATTCTAGTACCTGCTCAATATATATTTAATTGTTGGTCACGTAAATAAAGGAAGAGCAACCATTTATGGACCTTGGTTTTAAGATTAAAAGACGTAGTTTGAAGGCTAAAAATGTTAATTCTGGTTTTTGTTAGTTTTTTTTTGGGGGGGGGGTTGTGAGGTTCAGTCTGGTCTCTAAACAATAACATGCTCTCAGTAGGTACCCCACCCCTGCCTATGACGGCAGTTGATCTAGACAGTGGTTCAAAGAAAGGAGATCTTTTTATGCCCATCCTTCCTAAGACATATATGAATAGAAGCCCAGGCTCAGAAAAATGTGCTTGTGAGCACCAAGATAATTTGTGAAAACGCCAGGCCTTTCTTGCACAAGCAATGTGCTGAAATATGCAGAAATAAAATAAAATTAAAAACGTTAAGTACAGCCTTTGTATTTCAAATCAGTGAGAGCTAGCGTGAGTTTTGCTGTTGTTGTTGTTGTTTGAGAATTATAGTACTTTATAAAACTTTGGGAAGAATCTACCTCAAAAGATCAATATTTTCAGAACAATAAAAAGTGATTCAGGAGAATGGGCACCCAACGGAGTGTAATTGTACTCCAGTCACATCTGGTTCATTAAAGAGAAAGATACCTTTAGGACTTTTATTCAGTGTTTATTCATTTTTAGCCCTTTTCTTTACCATCCTCTTTCCTCTGTGATTTTGATCTAACCAACTCTAGTTCTGCCAATAATAATAGCTAACACGTATTAGCACTAACCAATTCTACTTTAAATGAATTACCTCATTTGATACTCAAAACAGCCCTATTATTTTGGGAAAATTGTTATCCTTATTTTACAGACATAGAAACTGAGGTTCGTAAAGGTTAAAATATTTGCCTAAATTCTTAGTAAAGTGGTCCTCAAATTTCTGGTCTCAGGACTCAGTCATATTCTGACTAGTGAAGACCCTGTATTAGTTTTCAATTTTGGCCATAACAAATTACCAAATACTTACTGGCCTAAAGCAAAAACTTTGCCAAAAATCAGCTGGGCACATCTGTGTAATTCTATTTCTGAGTTCTCTGTTCTGTTCCATTGATCAATGCATCTATCTCTATGGCAACACCACACCATCTTAACTGATGGGGCTTATTATAATCAGTCTGGAGGTGAAGCAGACTCATTCTACCACTTTATTCTTCTTTTTCCGAAGTTTAGAGTAATCTTGTCTACATCTACAGAATAATCTTGGTGGGATTTTGATAGAAATGGAGTTAAAAGTTGATACAAATTCGGAAGAACTGACATTTTTACTATGTTGAGTCTTCCAGTTTGTGAGAACAATATGTCTTTCCATTTAGTTAGATCTTCTTTTCTTTCTTTCTTCTGTATCACATACTGTTCATCAAACAAGTCCTACACTTGTTTCACTAGATTTACAATTTTTTTCAGTGTTTTTTTTTTTTTTTTTAGTGACTGGAAACGGTATTATATTATTAATTTTGGTGTCCACAATGTTCAGTGTTAGTATAAAGAAATAAATTTATTTTCTTACATTTATCTTACATCCTGTGACTGTGCTGAATTCATTTATTAGTTCTACGGTTTTTTCTTTCTTTTTTTCTCTCCTTAATTTCCCTGGATTTTCTATGTAGACAGTCATGCCATCTTCAAATAAGGAAAATGTTATTTATTCTTTTCTAATTTGCATGCCTTTTATTTCATTTTCTTACCTTACTGCACTGGCTTGAACTTCCAGTACTATGTTGAATAAGAGTGGTGAGATATCCTTACCTTGTTACCAACCTTAGGGCAAACACACTCAGTCTTACACTATTAAGTGTAATGTTGGCTATAGTGTCTTTGTTTTGTTTTGGTTTGGTTTGGTTTAATAAATACTCCTTATAGAGCTGAGAAAGTTCTCTGTTCCCATTTTCTGAGAGTTTTTATCATGAATGTTGAATGTTGTGAATCTTCTTCTATGCACTGGTTGATATGATCCTGCAATTTTCTCTCTATCTTGTTAACTGGTGGATTGCTATTTGGAGATCCACTGCTCCGTTTCAAGCCTAACTATTCTAACACTAACTGGTGTACTATAATTTAATTTTGGCACTAGCCCCCAGGAGTTATCACAACCCCCCACAAGGATTCACAAGGCTGACTTCACTTTGGATGCCAGCCACATGTTCATGGGGCCCCCAAGCCACTCCTGCTTCCGACTGACCGGCTACCAATTCCAGGCTTCCCATGACCTCTTCAAGTTCAATAATTTGACAGCATGACTCACAGAACTTAGGAAAGATCTATACCTATGATTACAGTTTTATTATAAATAATACAACTCAGGAACATCCAAGTGAAAAGGCACATAGGATGAGGTCAAGTCCTGAACAGAGCTCCTGTGCCCAGTCTTGGGAATCAGAGCACATCACGCTTTTAAGCATGTCAATGTGCTCACCCATGAGAAAGCCCCCTGTACTTTGTGTCCAGAGTTTTTATTGGTATTTCATTTTATTGTCTTAATATGGGATACTACTGTCAAAGCTAAGATATTATTAACCACCATTACCAATTCACAATCGTTAACTTTCAACAACTGTTAATTATTAACAATAAGCATCGATTATATGTGTATATACACATATATACACTCATACTATATGACATATAGTGTAATGCATTAGATATTATTCAATAAATGTCCATTTGCTTCTCGCTTCCTTACCAGAACAAAACAGCTGTGTCTTCCTCATTTTATCACCCACGATAGTAATGATAATAGCGACCATTTATTGATTCCCTCCTATGTGCCAGATCGATTATATATATTTCATCTTCATAAAAGCCCCATGAGATAAACTTTATGATCTTTAACTACCAGGGAGGGAAACAAGTCTCAGAGGGCTGAAGTTACATACTCCAAAATCACAGAGCCACTATGTTAATAATTTTTAATGGTGTAATTGCTTTACCACCTCTTTGAAAATACGTTCCTCGTGGCTCCTACATTCAGAGGCTCAGCCTCAGTAGCTCGACTGCTCGCCATTCATCTGGATAAGCTGGCAGAACAGACTTGGCTTCGATTCTGCAAAGACCTCTGCAGATAGGGAATCCTCTTTTCTTGCTTAGCCTGTTAAACCCGGGGAAGTGGGACATCTTTATGTTGTCAAAGTGATCACTTATCTTGCCTTTTAATCAGCCTTCCCTTTCGGGATCTCGCCCCTTTGAGGCCCATCTTGTCTTCCTGAGCCTCATATCCATTGATTCTTCAGCTTAAGCCCTGAGAGATAGCTGCCATATTGATAAAATCCCTACTGTTATTTTTTGCCCCCAGTTATCAAAGAGAAGGCTATCACCACGGGAGATACAATGAAGGCCAGAATCCACAGGACTTGGTACAAGATTAGAGGGTGAGGGAGACACTGAGGAAAAAGGAAGAGCCTACGGGGACTGGGTGTGGTTTTGTCTATGCACAACTGGGACAAAAAACAGTGTAATTAATACCAACAATGATAATGATGATGATGACAGATAACATTGACCGAGAGCTTACTGCACATCAGGCCCTATTTGGAGAGCTTTACTGTATTAACTAATTTAATGCTTCACTAACCCTTTGGAGAAAGTTATTACCCTCTTCATTTTACAGTTGTAAAAACTGAATCAGAGGAAGTGAAGCTACTGGCGGGGGTAGAGAATTAAAAAGGGAAACGTATCAAGAAACTAGTTCTGTATTGGAATTCCCGGGGATGGTATAACTTCCGGTTAGAGTTCCCTAAGCCACCCGTTTCTGTGCAGTTTCATGCAGTTGAAGGAAGTGTGAACTGGTGAACTTGGGTCAGGTCTAATACAGCCCTGGATATTAGAATCCTGATCTGAGAGGTTTCTTAACTGCAAAGCAGCATTAACAGTGAGTGCATGGCTCCCTGAGGTGTCCTGGGGACTGAATAGGGTAAAGTAGGTACGCCTGTCCCACAGCAGATTCCTGCCCAGTGACACGTGTCCCTCCTGCCTTCCCCCTTTCCCCCCATCTCTCCCTCTGCATCAACAGCTGTGAGAAGCAGATACACAGTGACTGTGAAAGTGTTGTCCAAATACAAGGTGACTTACTTTCAAACTTTTCAAAATTACAAAAACAAAGATATTTCTCAATTTCCAGGAGAAAAGAAGAAAGAAGATACAAAATCATGTTTAATACTACTATTCAAATACAACAGCTCTTACCTAGGCCAGACCATAAGCTCCCTGAAGGCAAGGTCCGGGCCTGTATTTATTAAGCAATGTACTGCCAGCATTGGCACAGAGTAGGCATTCAATACAGATTTGCCAAACTAATACACTTGTAGGCATTTTATTAGACTTTTAAAAATTATTTCTTTGGTAAATGCCATGTTCCTGACCTGACATTTCTTGCTGTTTATCAATTTAGTCTTTCTTTTTCTTAGTGTGTGTGTGTGTGTGTGTGTGTGTGTGTGTTTCTGTTGCAGAGATAAGATGCCTTATAATTAGCATAATCTATTCCCTACAGTTGACAATTTGGTTTCTCCAATTTTTTTTGGTTTTGTTTCTTTTCTTTTTTTAAAATTTTACATATGATGTTACTACTGGCCTTCTAGTAATCTCTGTACACTTCTGTGATCATTTCTTCAGGAGAAATTCTCAGAAGTGGAAATGCTGGATGGAAGGTCTGTGGTTCAACACCTAACAAACATTCCTTCAGTCCACATCATGACCCCTAAAGGTCACACTCAGTGACTCTTAGACACTCAGGACTCAAGATTTCCAGTCCAGAGTAGTTTTCCCTTTGCAATCCCCCCAAATCCCCAAACCAAATTCTGACCAGGAAGCCCCAGGAAAGCAAATTATTTTTAAACTCCTTAAAGGGATTATTGATACTTTGCTGGCTGACAGGTCCTCTCAAGGATGGGACAAGAGGCTCTCTTTAGCCCTCTCAGGCTACAGGAAGAGAAAAAGGAGCAAAAAAGACTAGCTTTTGCTAAGGGAGGGCTGGCGCGCATGCACACACACACACGTACACTCACACACACACGTGCACACATGGGCCATCTGTAAGCGAGTTTTTTCTTTCTTAAGCATTGGCAGGAAGATAGTGAAAGAAAGGGATGTGTGCATTCTTTGGGGGATCTGTGGAGCCATGAACAGAGTGTCCCCCAACCCCAACAGAAGATTGTAAACAAGCAAGGATCCTCGTGATTGTACGAGCTGCTGCACTTGCGTCTTTAGGCGAGGTGCTGCCATGGCTCATTCCACGTGCAGGATGGGTTAGCTGCGCTGTGACTGTTCCACTTCAACCTGAACTCCTTGGGGGTTTATTCTAAGGATGCTGGCGAGGCAGCATAATAATACCTCTGCGACGTTACTGCTCCTTCCTCTGCTTGGCAGGATGCAAGCACAGATCTGTCTCCACTCGTCCCTAACCCTCTATTAGTTCACTTTTCAAATGGAGGAGGGCAGTTGGAAAGTAGGGGAGTTCAGCTATTAGCTTTTTTCCTCCTCTTTCCCCTCCTCACCCTTCTTGCATCTTTGAAGGCAGTCGGGTTGGGAAGCAGCACAGGATGTGAGGCGCTGCTGGGTGCCCTGGGGCTTCCGTGCATTGGATTCAGGCCTCTGGCAAATCTCCTTCAAGAAGCTAAACTTAGTCATAACTTCTCCAAATGTTGTGCCTCCCTCCCCTGCTCTACTTCTCTTCTCTCCCCAGGCCCTTCCCCCAGACAAAGGATACTTATTTTTTTTTTTTTTTGCAGTACTTGGGCCTCTGTTGTGGCCTCTCCCGTTGTGGAGCACAGGCTCCGGACGCGCAGGCTCAGCGGCCATGGCTCACGGGCCCAGCCGCTCCGCGGCATGTGGGATCTTCCTGGACCGGGGCATGAACCTGTGTCCCCTGCATCAGCAGGCGGACTCTCAATCACTGTGCCACCAGGGAAGCCCCATATCTGTCTTTTACAATGTTGTCTGTCAAGTATAGTTCCTAAGGCAGAGATTACTAACTGTTCACCAATGTCTGTTCTCCCCTATTTGATTAGAGAAATCCTAAATTTTCACACAGCGTATGACCAATGAACTATAGACTACATATCATAGCTCACCTTACAGCCTGTTATGACCAAGGGATTAAATGCTAGTCATTAGGATGTCATTAGGATGCCTGGAAGGGGATGAGAGCTGAAGAATTACATTAGACGTGAGTGGTGTGGAGAGAAGGGCCAAAGAATTGCTTCTTCTAAGTTATGGATCACCAGACCTCACCATCTATGTTAGGTCCAAGGAGTGTGTAAACACTCAAGAATGTTTACTGAATAAATAAAGACTTGTGCTAGAGATAATGGAGGCCAGCAAAAACCAAGTAGTTATCCACAAACTGGAAGAATTGACAGTCAACCAGGAGGGATCAGAAAGGCACAGAAATCAGTTGATCAACACTTAATTATTGTGATCTGTGTGCTAGGACTTGGGGATACAAAGGCAAATGAGTCAGAATATCTGCCCACCATGAACTCATGGTCTGAGAAGTGACACAGTCAACTACATGAATAACTCTGGCAAAAGCCAGGCTAGAGCAGAGAGAGGACTTTATGGGTTCACAGAGGTGGGATAACCTCAGATCAGACAAGCGAGGGCTTCTTAGGAGGTGTAATCTAAGCTGAGTTTGGAGAGTGAGCTGAGGGGAGAAAGGAAGACAGGTAGGCAGACGGCAGAGCAAGACCAACCATGAAGGCTTGTAAAATCCTGGCCTACTGGAGAATGAAGGTAAAGTTCTGTATGGTTAGAATGTAGGTTGTATATGTGCATGTCAGGTGCTGGTCTGGAGGGGACATGATAAAGTTGGACAGTCAGAAAGTGACAAATGACATTTACCTAAATTTTGGTGGAAGGTCAAACAAGTAGAAGGTCAGCATGGAGAGTAAGAAAGAAATCCTTCATGTAGTAATAAAAATAATTACAACAAAAAGTAACAACAGTTCCTACTCTTGAACCTTCAAGATGTGGTCCATATTTTACATATGCCGTCTAATTGTATCCTCAGACCATCTCTTTGAAGTAGCTGTATTGATTTTCTACTTTTTATATGTAAAAATGAAGCTCAGAGAGGCTAAGTGGCTTACCCAAATGACACAGCTGGTAAGGGACAGACAGCAACTCCAGCCCATGTCTGTGTGCTCCCCAAACAGATGCTGTTAACTTTCAAATCACATAATTGCAAAATGCACTTTAATGATTGGCAAAGCGTGGTGGTGCAGAAATGGGGGTTATACATTTTATATAAAGAACAAAGCACTGGCCACCCCCAGAGTTCTGAGGTTCTGGGCCCCATTAGGGAGCTTGTGAAGCTACGAAGATGATAAAATGGACCCCCAGGTGTCTGCACTCACCTCCCTAATGCATTCTTCCAGAAGAACCTGCTGTCATCTATTCCAGGAGAGAGATATTCACCCTGAAATTGTAAAGAGCAGTTTATAAAAAGTGCCCCCAAAAAAGGAAAACCTAGTACTTGAAGCTGATGGTTGGACAAAGTGGGGCAGGGAATAGTTTATTATTATTACTTAATTTTCAAAAAAAAGGGTGCACAGTTTTATCCTACTTATAATAAAAGTCATGATATAATAAAAGCATCTCATCAGAGCAGTCATTTCTACAAATAGAGCACTGACGCTTTAGATATTAACATGTGTTATAAATGTCATTGATATATTAAGACTTTTCAGACTGTCTATCTAAAAATAGAGGAAAAGCCGGAGGGAGGGAGGAGAAAGACACAGAACTGACTAATTCAATCAGAAAAGTGGGAACCTATTCTTGCACAATTAAGTCTTCTATTTGTGAGCAATGCAAGTAAACACCTGAATCTGATTTATGGTTTAAATTCTATTCACCAGCAGAGTGTGACACAGAAAGGGGGAGAAATGCACGAAGAGGGGGAGGAGGGAAGAGAGACAGAAATGAAAATATGTAGAATTAAGGAGGTTTAACATTAAAACGAGACTCGAGTTATCCTCTCCAATCATCTTACTTTGGATGTGGGGAAACTGAGCATTGGGGAGACTCTACAGTAGAATCTAGGTCAGTGTTGCTTGGTGTTAGACAAAAGAAAGCTTTTATCTGAGCTTTTTTATCTGAGCTCCAAATCAGATATTAAAGGGGAGAGCTGGTATTTTTTCCTAAAGAAAAGTGGAAAGCTCTGTGGGTGGGGAAACAGCGTTGGCAAGGCTTTGGGAACAGGAGTTAGAAACAAACAGGGGAAAGGGAGTATCAGAAATATTTAGGACTGGGCTTCCCTGGTGGCGCAGTGGTTGAGAGTCCGCCTGCCGATGCAGGGGACACGGGTTCGTGCCCCAGTCCGGGAAGATCCCACATGCCGCGGAGCGGCTGGGCCCGTGAGCCATGGCCGCTGAGCCTGCGCGTCCGGAGCCTGTGCTCTGTAACGGGAGAGGCCACAACAGAGAGAGGCCCGCGTACCGCAAAAAAAAAAAAAAAAAAAAAAAAAAAAAATATATATATATATATATATATATATATATTTAGGACTTATCATTTGAAAGGAGCATTACATATATTATCCAATTTAATATTCATGATAACCCTGGAAAGGAGGGCAATTAGACCCATTTTTAGACCCATTTTATTCATGAAAACTCAGAAAAGTTGTCATGTCCCCCTAGGAGATTAACAAAGCTGGCTTCGCTGACGCATGTCACCCAAGGTGCCAGACCCATCTCAGCGGCCAGGATAGAGTCCCACTCTACACTTGAACTCACCTTGGTGTCTCAGTGCTGTGTGGTGATCGTGCCATCACAAGGCCAACCGACTCATGCACAGAAGGGCTCCCCTGAGGTCCCAGGGACCTTGGGTATGAGTTCCCTTGACTCTGCCTGGCCTAAACCTTAGCACTGCTTCCTTTCCTTCTTTCCCTTGGGCAAAACTATAGGGCAAGTCAATTCTGTGTTCCACACAATGTTGCCTAATTCAATTAAAAATAACAGAAACCGATTATTGTTCGATTGTCTTGTATAGGAAAACTATACAAATAACCAGAAGTCTAATTTATGTCTTGAGTTCAACTTGTCATCACAGATGTTGCAGAACAGACCACAGGGGCATGCCATGTAGGGTGGCAAAGAACACACAGGAAGAGGGAAGGAAAGAGAAGAGATTTTGTGGGATTTAAAAATAAACACTATGAAAATGCTAGTTGTGGTTTGGTTGTGCAAACTAGCACTGTTGATGTTATTATTATTTGGGGGACCTTCTTAACCTTCCCTGGAGCTCTATAGCCATAGAGAAAGAAAAGGAGTCTCCTTCTTCTTCTCCTTCTACCATCTCCTCCCTTACCTTAGCCTTTCCCTTCTTTTTCTCACTTCTCTGGTCATTGATAGCGTAAATATTTTCCTCTTTTTCACACTGCCTTAGCTCATCATGGCTTATAAAAACCCCTAGGGCATTTGGAATCTGCTTTTTAATTTTTCAAAATTCGAATTATTTTTATGATGAAGACAATACTTGCTTAAAACTAAACAGAATGGAAGTCCAAAAAATGGAAAGTGAAAGCTCTTCTCACCCCCAGGGAACCACTGTTTCAAGTGTGGCTGGGGAAGTAGCATTTGGTGGTTAGCAGCACTGCTCTGGCTTCCTTCTACTTGGGTTCATGTCCCAATTCTACCATTTCCTACCTGTGTGACTTTGAGCAAGTGACTCAGCTTCTCTGGGTCTCCATTTCTTCAAGTGAAGAACTGGGACTCAATATCATGACCCATCTCTCTGGATTGCTTGTGAGGATTAAGTGAGATGATGTACATTAGCCCAATGACTGAGCCGAAAAGGCAACTCCCACACGTTAGCTACTCTGCTACATCCTACAGATACACAAATGCATATGAGCAACCAGTTAATTCCATGTATTATATATGCAGAATTATTTATTCCCCTTAAAATATGACATGGGCCTCTCCTGATGTCTGCAGACATGAACTCATCTCTTTCAACACTTAGTCCATTTAATGGATGAAACTACTCAGTTCTTCACTGATAGTATTGAGAAGGTATCCCCTTATTTGATTTTCTTTTGTAAGCAATACTGCAGTAGGTGTCATAACTCAGACATCTGAAAGGCTCCTCACTTGTATCACATAAGCGGTCTGTTTGTTATATGAAGGCATGCTGGGTTGCACGATATTCTTTGAAAAGATGAGGGAAAGATTCCCAGTAGTCATTTTGCTTGGACTTTCTTTCCATGACTGCATCTCCCATGGCAGTTCATTCAGCAAAGGTTTATCTAGACCTCCTGTGTGTTTGAAGATGGACCCAGCACAGTTCTGTGTCTGGGGACCTCAGGTTGTGATGGAGGAATGAGATGTAGATGAAGATACTATGGAGATACTGAGGCACTAAACACAGCAAAAACAAACAAATTTGAAGTTATCTCCCAACGTTCGTAGGAAGCCATTGCAATTTACATTATTACTGCTCTATAAATGTCTTTGGGTTTTGGCTACTCTCAATATTTTTTTTCTTTTCTGTTCTTTTTTTTGAAAAAGATAATTTGGGCTCAGGATCCCCTGGAGCCTGAAGATGACCTGGATCTTAGAAGAACCTACCTGGGTTTATATATTTCTTGTCCGTGTCCTGTCTCATTAGCACCCCATTAACAACCACAGCCAAAGGGTGCTATTAGAGACCTCTGATTTTTTATTTTTCAGTTGCTCAACTCCCAGGTGCTTAGGGAAATATTTCCTTGCAATTTTTCTATTTCAAAATATCACAGACCAAAACCACTGAGACTTGGGTCTGCAGCAGCAGCCAGGAGGAAAACCAGAGAAAACAATAAATGGGGAGAGGAAAGAAAGAGCTGACATTTTCTTCTGGAGTGAATAATGTATCTGAATGTTTCATTTTGCTGTAGATTGAAAGGGGCTTAAGGGGGAAAGAGGTGAGAAGGAGAAGGAATGAGAGAGATAGAGGGACGTGTAAGCCCCAAGAGGTGGGCACTGCAATCTAGAAAGCTATTCTCAGCCAGGCTTAGTTCTAAAGTTCACCACTGAATTATGTGCTGGATGTTTGGAGACTCTCTCTGGTGCTCTTGTAACATCTGTAATAGAATGTGCTGGGTGTGGGATGATTCTTCCACTTCAGCACATATTGCAACCTGTTCAATTTCCTCGTGTTTTGTTTCTTTTTTTAACTTATTTAATCCCCCGTCTCTTTTTTCTCATAGTTATTTTTAAGTTACAGAATAGAGGCTCAGTAACTGTTTGCTTACAACCATCTGAACATTTCTTTCCTGTAATAGATATTACATTAAAAACAATAGGAGTAGATAAACCCTACACTAAAAATGCTTTGGACAATATATGAACACTGTGGAACAAAATATGGTTCACTTTATCCCAAATGGTTGTCTTAAAAAGTGTGTGAAGAAAGTCTGCACACACCTAGACTGATTCTCTTGCATATTGTGGAAATATATATGACATACATTATGAACATGTTCTTTTGAAAAAAAATTGTTCTGAGATGGATGCAAATTACAGATCAGGCTTCTGTAAACTTCTTAAATAGCTTAGAGTATTTAAAGAAAAATATGAAGTCACCAATTAAATTTTAACGGCACTCAAAATAAGTTGCAAAATACCAATGTAAAGTAGATGAAATTTTTAATTAACGTTTGGCACAATTGCCTAAAGACCTGAAAGGGGAAAATGTGACGGCAACCAAGGAAACAAAAAAAGGATAAAGACTCCATATCAGCTTCTAGTAAAACTTAGCACATAAAAGATCCTCCAAATATGTGGGAAGGAGGGAGAGAAAAGAAAGAAGAGAAGGCGTAAAAGAGAGAAAGGGAGAAAATGGCAGGGGAGGGAAGGGAAAGAAAAACAAGAACAGAGTAGACGAAGGTAAACAATTGTCATTACTTTCTGATGTTACATAGGATGAGAAAGCCTCCAAAGAACAAACAGTCACTGTGTGGAGGTGGAAGGGGGATCTCTACGGGGACTCCAAAGGGAACATATTTGAAAATGTATAGGGTCCTCACTACACGGAGAGCAGGAAACAAAGGGGAGTGTTTAAGTGCCTGGTGTAATTAACAGGCTTCAGTATCAGACTAGACTAGCTCCTTTCCCAGCTTTTCCACTTACTAAATATATGGGCTTGCACCAGTTATTTAACTTCCCTGTGCCTCAGTCCCCTCATACATAAAAGGGGAATTACAGAAAGAATACCTGGGGCCATAGAAAGAATGGAATGATATAACACCTGCTGAGAGTTCAGCACAGTCTGTGCAGAGCATGCCCCTTGTTGCTGCTATTGCTATTATCATTATCATTACAATTATCCTTTTGGAAAGCAATGGCTCAACTTGTAGAAAGAAGCCTACATATATTTATTCCCTTTGCCCCAGTAATCCCCCTCCTGGAAATGGATCTCAAGAAAATAACTCAACAAAAGGATAAAGCTAAGTGCTCATCACCATAGCATTAGCCATAATTGCCCCCAAAATGGGACAACTTAAATGTCCATCAGTAGGGGAATAAGTTATAGTGAATTATGATGTATCAGCATAATAGGGTATTATGCGACCATTGCAATGATGATTATGATAATGTAGCATCACAAACAAATGCTTACAATTTAATATTAAGTGAAAAATATATAAATGATATATACAATACAGTTTCAGCTTTGTAAAAATATGCATGCATATTGGCAAGTGCTTGTATCTTATATGCAAAAATTGAAACAATTATGTATGTGTGTTCACGCAAAGTTTTTTTTCCCTTTTTACAAATTGTTTTTTTAATATTGTCTTGAAACAATCTAGTCAATAATAAAAACATGCAGCAGGAGATGACTAAATAGAGAAGCATACACGTTATAACTCACATCGGTGAATTAGTAGTGCAAATGGCTTTGCTTAGAGACGTGCATACAAGGGCTTTGGGACATTTATGTGGGAAATATTAATAAATAATGAGGAAATAGCTAACACGTAAGTTTTACTATGTGCCAAGTACTACAACCTGAGTGCTTAATTCATTTTATACGTTGAATTTTCACGGTAACACTATTTTACAGATAAGAAAACTAAGGCACAACATGGTTAAGTAACTGGCCAGAAGACACATGGCTACTAAGCAGTGGAATGGGATTTGCATCTAGGCAGTCTCACCCCCAAACCCATGCACCTAACCATCACATGCACTGCTGTCAGCCAGGGACAGCTTTGTAGGTGAGGTCACACCACACACAGCCCCCGACTCGGGAGGATCCCCTGCATGGGTATGAAGCTCTGTTGCTGCGGTCTTGAAATTCTTAATCATCTTGTCTTTGAACCTGTGTTTTGTGAGAGAAGTCAGATGGGACGATGGTGCATGTGCTGAGGGCTCAGCGGCACTGCTCGCACGGGGCTCCACCTTCTCGAGATGTGCCCTCAGACTCTACTCTCCAACCCTGGTGCCCTGAGCCCTGCGCAGACTCTACCTTCCCACCCTCACCTCATGGCCACTGCCACCCTCCATCCTGGGTGGTGACCAGATCTCAGTGGCAGAGAAAAGACTGGATTACACCATCATCCTCTGTCTACAGCGGGGGCCAGCATGCAGGCACGAGTCAGAGTAGGGTTGGGCCAGTGCCTTGTGGCCTCTTGGGGTGGGGCGGGGTGGTGGGTGTCTTGCCCTGGTTTGGTATCACCATCATGCATTCAGCAGGCAACCTGGCAGCAGCCTCTTGCCCACCCCTGACCCAGGTACTTAACATGCTCCTGTTGTAATTAAAGGTTGCAATCCCTTGGGGTGTTGCCCCCTCTGTGATCCTTGGGGTGTTGTCCATGGGTTAGAGCAATGGACCTATAGGAAGTAGAGACTGACCTTCCCACCCTGACCAAAGTCCAACCATCTATTTTGCACAGGTTCCCACCGGTTATGTAGCTGAATTTCATTCTGCTATCATTTTATTAAAAACAAAAACAAGGGCTTACCTGGTGGCGCAGTGGTTGAGAGTCTGCCTGCCGATGTAGGGCACACGGGTTCGTGCCCCTGTCCGGGAAGATCCCACATGCCGCGGAGCGGCTGGGCCCGTGAGCCGTGGCCGCTGAGCCTGCGCTCCGCAACGGGAGAGGCCACAACAGTGAGAGGCCCGCGTACCACTAAAAAAAAAAAAAAAAAAAAAAATGTCCCAAAACATAAATGCAGTTAAAATTGGAGACCCCCAGCCTTGACCTACCAGAGGACACAAGACAGGGGAGAATCACAGAAATGACGTTTCTGCCTGTGGCCTGAGATCATATGTTCTGTACAACTTTATTCGGCCGATATGACTTCATTTACGGGCAGAAGTCGTATGATCTTAGCTGTCTCCAATTCCAGAGCTTATAAGCCAGCTTTTGGCAGAGACTGTCATCAAGGAGGTGATGTTTCCCCACGGTTAGCGCACATGCATGTCACCATCTCCTTTGGATTGGAATCCAGGCAATGGATTCCATTGGATAACTGTGTCACTTGCATGGCCCTTCACTAGTCACTTTACCCAAAAGGAATAAGATAATCTCTTCTCAGGTCCTTCTGAGAAATAAACCAGGTAATGTCCATAAAGTGGTTATTATAGTGCCTCTCACAGAGTAAGCACTCAGAACATGTAACTTGTTATCCAGAGCTGGGGTCAACACAGCATCCTAGACATTGAAGGGAGAACCTTATGTTTCAGGTACCAAATGGGAGAGGAGATGATGAAGCATGATATTCTGCTGGGAAAGTTTAGGAGTCAGATCTTTTCATCTTCCCATGAGTTAAGCACACCTGAACAGCAGGTACTAACAGCTAGAACCAATATATTCTTTTCCTCAGAAGCATACTTCGAGTGTGCTCACATACTCCTGTAAAGGCTTGTTGAGTTCCCAAAGTTCTGTGAAATGCCACATGATAGAGACTACTTGGTTTTGACAAACCAGAGCAGGTGCTGCCAGCTTACCCTTTGTTCATAAAAAAAGAACCTGAGCATTCCCACGTGGAGTCTGATATTTTCAGAATTTCACATGGATTGTTAGACATATAGAAACTCCCAATTGAAGGGGGCCCTTTATTTTTATCTCGTCTAACGAATAAGCCAGATTGTGAGGGAAGAAACCAATATTTTGGACAACTATTAATGTGATAAAATCTTTGTATTCATGTATAAAACTAACTTTACTGAAGTGTAATTTACAACAATAAGACCAATGTACCCATTTTAAGTATACAAATCAATGAGTTTTTACAAATATATACAAACCTGTGATGACTACCTCAATCAAACTACAGAACATTTTCATCGGCTCCAAAAGTTCCATTGTTTCCTTCCCCATCAATTCCCACCCCCTACTTCAGACGACCATGATTCTGATTTCTCTTATAACAGGTTAATTTATCTATTCTAAAACTTCATGGAAGTGGAATTGTACAGAATATACTCTTGTGTCTGGTTTCCTTTCCTCGGGGTTCTCTAGAGAAATAGAACCAATTTTATGTTTATGGAGAGACAATCATGGAGGCTGACAAGTCCCATCACTCAGTGTACAAGCAGGAGACCCAGCAGAGAACAGAGTAAGTAGGATCTCTTTTATAAGAGCACTAATCCCATTCAGGATGCCTCCACTCTTATGACCAAATCACCCCGCAAAGTCTCCACCTAATAATACCATCACCTTTGGGGCTTAGGATTTCAACATATGAATTTGGAGGGGACAAAAACATTCAGACCATAGCAATCCCACATTGTGGTTGGGTTCACACTATCTATGAAAAGCAAAACAGAAGAAAAGAAAGAAAAAAAAATAGGGAATGATGACAGCATTGCAACCAGTGCTGACTGAAATTCCAAAATCTGTCTCCATAGTATCTTGGCATAGACCCAATGAGGCAAGCAATCCTCAGAAGGAAAATAAATTGTATCTATCTTTGTACCTTCCATCTCCAGAATCATTGCAGGGATTTCTAGGTGCTCAGTAAGTGCATGGTAAACAAAACTAAACGGAGCTTTCTGTCCTGCAGGTCATCGTGAACTCAGATCATAGTGACTGCAAATATTAATATTTGGATAACACTTCACAGGCCCCCAAACTCTTTGTGATTTATGGTCTGACTTGATTGAACAACTAACTCTTCTGTGAAGTCTGTAAAATAGGAACTCTCATTATCTCTACTTCCATATGAAGAATTAAGGCTTAGGGGATTTAATCTGCTGTCCAAGATAGACTGATGACATCACCTCTGTGAACTCGGTATCAATGGCAGATTGAAGACCTTTATCTTCTATCCTCCAACTCCAGTGTTCCATGAGTGACTATCATGCTACCCATGAATTTTATATGTTCAAAAATATCTCAATGTTTGCTCAACAGTAGGAGTTTTTCCTGATGTGAATTATACTATCGCCGTTTTTCATCTCTTCATTCCTTTGCCTTTGTGAAGGTAGTCTGAGGTCCGTGGAGGTGTGAATTGAACTTACAACTCCTGATGACAAAATTTGCTGGGCCGTGCACGAGACTGTGTTTATACATAATAATCTCATCAGGGGGTTATGAGACCTCATTAATTACTGTTTGAAAAGCAGCCTGAGATATGAAGATGAAAGGTTTTACCAGAGTGCACAGTATCAGTGGCAGTATAAGCATGGCATGCAGGGAACTAACAAAAATGACATACAGCCAGCAAGGCAGAGAGTCAGTGGGAGGGCTTAATTAGTGGAGCATCTGCCCACCCATGAGATTTCTGGGAGCCGCAGGTTCAAATCCCAGCACATAAACCTCCGTCTCTATATCCTTGAGCTGTAGTCAGATAAATGGACCACAACCATGATTGGCCTTAGGGGAAGTTAGGATTTGACCTTGGAGGCAGATTGGATACGTCTTTCACTTTAAGGGACTGTGTTTATAGCAGGAAGATCAATGGGGTTAGAGTTCCCTGGTCACCTTCATGTGTAAGACCATCCCTGGAGCTGTTTTTCATATTTTAAGAGGAATGTGCACTCTCCTGGAAAGAGTATTTAAACTGTTATTTGGAATTTTTGTTGAGACCACAGTCTTGAGGCCAGATCTCTGCTCCAATCGCTTCTACTTGCTAGGTGGATTAATTTAACATTTTGAACTCTCATTTTCCTCATCTAAAGAATGAGTTATTGCCAATGGGAAATTTAAATGAGAGCTTACTAGGGTATCTGGCACATGACACATTAGGATCACTCCACAAATGAGGGCTTTGGTCATTCAGAACAGACCTCACATAGAACCTCCTAATGCCTTTATGTAGGAGATGAGGGGCTCCAGAGGGGAAAACTTGCTTAACAGAGGCAGAGACGACTCTAAAAACTAGATGAGCATAATCCTCAATCCATGCTTTACTTCCCACATCATGAAAACAGCAGGATGCCGTGAGAGGAAGTGAGCTCCCCCATCACTGCAAGATTTCACAGACTTTGAATTATTTCTCCCTCTCTTTCTCCTATATATATATTTTAAAGAACCAGTCTTGAAATGTACCTGGATTTGGAGTCAGAGAGATAGAGCGATTGGAGTCCAGAAGGTGCTCTGCTCACTCATTGTGTGATCTTGGACTATGTCAGAGCCTTAGTTTCCTCCTCTGGAAGAATTGGCACATATATTCTTATGGACCGAATGCATATTTACTTCCCTACCCGCAAATTCATATGTTGTAGCCCTTACCCTCAGTGTCATGTTATTAAGAAGTGGGGCCTTTGGGAGGTGAGTGGGATTAGCTGAGGCCATAAGGGTGGGGTCCTCATGATGGGATGAAGAGAGTAGAGTCCCATGGAGGACACAGCAAGAAAGCAGCCATCTGCAAGTCAGGAAGAGGGCTCTCACCAGAACCTGACCATCCTGGCACCCTGATCTTGGATTTCCAGCCTCCAAAACTGTGCAAAATTAATTTCTGTTGTTTAAGCCACCCAGTACATGGTATTTTTGTTAATGCAGTCTAAGCTAAGATTATACCTATATTTATATGTGTGTGTGTGTATATATATATATACACACACACACGCACACATATAGATATACAGTAATATCATTTTGAGGCTCAAATAAGGCTAAACGTCTAACCCTGTGCTGAAATGTAGATGTTCAATAAAAACTAGTCTTCATCTCCTCTTTTGTTTTACTGTAAAAGTCAGTCATTTAGCTTCAGTTCTTTATTGGCTGAATGACATGGCTGGTTCTTGAAAAACAGAGTTGGATGCTCGATGATCATTCCAGAAGCTACAGTGCTTTGGGACAAGGAGGAAAACCTCCAGATGAAAAATATATTTTTATGTACAATTCCATTATTATTATTGCTATTATTATTTACCTGCACTCAGAGGTACTGCTGGGGAGACAAAAGCCCCAGCAGGTTAACAGGGGTTAATATTTGTATAACAGGGTTAACAGGGGTTAACAGGGGTGTGATTTACTGGTATCTTCCCTCCGGCAGGAGCTGGAGTACATTCTCATTTGCCAAACATTGTCTTTATTCCTTGGAATAAAATTGCAAGAGACTGTAGCTTCCTCTGTTAGGCAAGCTGAAACAGCAGGATGGGTTAGTGTACTTCACAGTGCATTCTGATTTATAAAATATGCTTAGCCACCTATGAATATGGATACGATTTCTGCAAACAGAAGGTCATATGGCTCCCAATTGCGGAAGACAATATTTAAGCATGTAACGCCATGGCAGGCCCTAAAGTGAGGAAAGAGGTTTAAGGGTGAGGGGTTTAAAAGGTCCAAGAGGAGGCACACGTTGGCAAAAATAGATAAAGATCAAAAAGAAGTCAGGAAATGAGGCTGCCCTGAAGCCAGAGAGAGACCGGCCAAGGGGAGTGCAGGCGGTAAACCAAGAGGGATCAGAGGAAGTAAGAAAGGTAAACTGGGAGCCCAGAGCAGTCAGGGAAGAGAGGAAAGAAGGAGCAGGTCAAGGCCACCTTGAAGTATTAATGTCTTCAGAGAGAATGGGAAAAAAATAATCTTAATAACGGATGGAGAAAAAAGTTGTGAAAGTCTTTCCTGTGGCATTTAAACTAATAAATATGTATGACTCTTATGGGCTGTATGCTATATGGAAACATAGCTATTTTTGGTGTCTTCAATTAAAGAATGCCCAGTAGACTATAGTCAGGCATCCTATAGGATTGGTCTCATGAACAAGGTTAAAGAACTTCTCAAGTGCTTGGAAGTTTGAGTTAGGTTCTAAGACTTGGTACTTGGACTGATCTTCAGGTATTCACAGATTTTTTCACGTGGTTTGATTGACTCATTTGAGAGGCTCATTGAGTGTCATCAGACACTAAAATAGCATAAGGAGAGTGGAAAAGGAAAGGGGACTGACATCTCATGAGGGCCTCCCATGGCCAGGCCCTATTCATAACCACCTAACTCATATTTCCCAAAGAATGCTGTATCTTTGTTTCATCTGATTTTCCACACCTCAAAATAGAGGGCATGATTCTGTAGCACATGTCATGTTGTTTCTAACTTATTTGTATCCATTCTGAGAATGTGACCCTAAATCACTCCTACCGTACTCTTAATCCAGGTGGGTAACATGGAAATGATTTCATCTGAAGCTCCAGGGATGAAGCACATTTAATCAGAGCATCATATCCATCTGACTGTCATCATCAGACTATTGGTTAGTACAGAGATGGATAAAGGACCCAATTCACTACTCATAGAATAAAAACATGAAGCAATACTAAGAATCCAGGAATAAACATTGACCTAGTTTTTTTTTTTAAATTTTATTTGTTTATTTTTGGCTGCATTGGGTCTTTGTTGCTGCATGTGGGCTTTCTCTAGTTGTGTTGATGGGCTTCTCATTGCGGTGGCTTCTCCTGTTGTGGAGCATGGGCTCTAGGCACGCCGGCTTCAGTTGTGGCACGTGGGCGCCATAGCTGTGGCTTGTGGGCTCTAGAGCACAGGCTCAGTAGTTGTGGCGCATGGGCTTAGTTGCTCTGCGGCATGTGGGATCTTCCCGGACCAGGGCTCGAACCCGTGTCCCCTGCATTGGCAGGCGGATTCTTAACCACTGCACAACCAGGGAAGCCCTTGGACCCAGTTTTGATGACTACTTTTGATCTTCTGAATATAGCCTTTCCCAGAGACGTAATAGTTAAAAAAAGCACTTCTCTCTCTTTCTCTCTCTCCTTTTTTGAGTTGGGCTCCATCACTTGTCAAGATGTCAAGAGCTCTGGCTACCATAGGTTCTATGCAGATACTTTCAGAGACATCGAACCTTACACATCTTTTCTGAAGATTCATAATGCACATTGACATAAAAAGATCTTATAAAGTTCTACCTTAAATAAATCTCTTCAACTTTGTTTAATCTAGCAATTCCTAAACACATTTGACCATGCCAGTTTTTTGTTTTGTTTTGTTTTCCAGAATATCTATTTATATGCTCTTTGATTAATATTTTACAGAACATTATTAAGAGTCTGCTGGTATAAGTAAATCTTCATAAGGATCTTACGGGGAAGGTATTCTTATTCTTTTTATATAAGCAAGCCAGAGTTAAAAGGGGTGTGACTTACATGATCTATGTCTCAGAATAAATGACAAAGTTGAGAGATAGGATAGGAACCCAGGTCTACCACCTCTAAAGACCTTGTATCAGATCCTCGAGGCTGAAGGGAACCTAAGAAAATAATTAAGAAATCAGAGCCCATGCCTCCCCTATTTATAATTTCCTGAAATTAATCAGTGTTTGCCAAGTATCCAAGGACCCACCACCAAATAGTTAATTCCTGCTGAACTTAAACCCTGTGAACTCATAAAAAGTCCCCTTTCATTTAATATTCGTCAGATGCATTTTGGCGACCTCTGTCCAAGTTCTGACCTGCCTTCCAGAAGCTTAAACTCTAACTTTTTCGACATCACTCAGCAAACAGGTAAAGAAGTTGGGATTTAAATTCAGACGTCTGAAAAAAAACACATGTACTTTTAACAACTTTGGTCTGTTTCCTCCTTGAAAGCGTGACAAGAAATGTACAGCTGTAACTTTTGTCCAGTGAAGCATGTGAGAGGTGTTCATGGAAGATGGTCAGAAGGTGGGCAGAGGAAGGGCTCACAGGAGGAAGTGCTCGGTTTAGGCTGAACATGGTCAGGGATAATTTCACATGAAGATGGCTTTTGAGTTGGGTTTTAAGAGATGGGTGGAATTTTGACAGATGAGGGGATCAGGAAGGAACATTTCAGAGCCTCTGAGATCATTTCCATACCCTGTTGTATTTCTCTTGGGCAATGAACACACACTGACATCGACTTTGGAATCTGTTCGGTTCTCAGTTAACTGGTTAAATACCTTTTCCTAAAAGAATGGCTGGCAGAGCAAGGTTCAAAGATGCCCGTAACAAAGCTTCTCAGTCAGCCTATACTTGATCCAAGGACTCGTACAACTCTAGAGGAGAGAAGATTTTTCAGACGTGTAAAAAGTATAGAAAAATACCCATCCTGAGTGTTTCTTGTGAGAAAGAAGGACTTGTCCTGGAAGAGGGCCTTATCTGAAGATAACAGTCTCCCGGGACGTCCCTGGTGGTGCAGTGGTTAAGAATCCACCTGCCAATGCAGGGGACATAGGTTTGAGCTCTGGTCCAGGAAGATCCCACATGTCACGAAGCAACTAAGCCCGTGTGCCACAACTACTGAGCCTGCGCTCTAGAGCCCGTGAGCCACAACTACTGAGCCCATGTGCCTAGAGCCCGTGCCCCGCAACGAGAAGCCACTGCAATGAGAAGCCTCGAGAAGCCCGCACACCGCAACAAAGATTAGCCCCCGCTCACTACAACTAGAGAAAGCCCGTGCGCTGCAACGAAGACCCAGTGCAGCCAAAATAAATTAATTAATTAAAAAAAAAGTTTCCCAAACTATCGACAGAATGATTCCCAACTCTAAGTTTTATTTAGCTCAACAAACCATACCTAAATGAATATAAGAGAACTGGGATTTTCATATTAGGATGTAGGTGGAGATATTTTCATAATAATAGTATTTATGAGTCAGCTATATTATGCAGATAATATCCATTCATTATCTCAATAAATCTCATGAAACACACGCCACCATCACCTCCCCCTTTTTTCCCGATAAGTAAATTAATTTTCAGAGATTAATTACCTTATCCAAAGCCACAGTTAGATGCAGATCTTGGATTGGAGCTAAGGGTCTCCAAATCTAGAGGTCTGGTTTTGAACTTTTATGCTTTAGTTCCTTAAATATGCCTGTTCCTCTCCGAACACTGCTGCACGACTGACACGGACCCTTCCAGCCACCCAGGGAGTCACAATTTTCCCACTAGAGTTTATGCTGAATAACATGGAACTAATACTCCCTGTTATTTCAAGTGACACTGGAGGTGGACAGGAAGTAGGAATTCATGAAAAGTCAGGTTCACAGGACTTTCAAAAAATAAATGGAATTGTACTAAATACAGGTACATCCCATGTCCATTTAAAGAGTATCTAGACACAATCAAAGGCCGTTACTTGAATCGGGTCGACAAACTGGTATCTTAGCTAACCCCACGAAGGACCTCCTTTAATAATGATCTAAAATGATTTATAATTATCTTATAGATTCAGTGAAGCTGTACCTTTCTTGGGGGTTAGGTTCCATCGTCAGTGCTTAAGGCAAAAACTGTGTAAGGTCTAAATTACCCTTGGAAAATCCCTCAAATAATAACAATTACAACCATAAATATATAATACTTAGTATGTGCCAAATACTTTATATAAAGTGCATTCAATTGTCAGAACAATCCTATGAGGAAGTCCAATCATCATCCCCATTTTATAGATGAGAAAACTGTCACATGGACTGAGTCATTTGCTTAGTGTCCTATTGTTAAGTGGCAGTTCTGGGAGTTGAAATTAATCAGCCTGTCTCCAGAAATTGTGTTCTTACCCACTATGCTCTACTGGCTATTATCCGTAAAATGCAGTGCCATTCCTTATCTTCCACGGCTGACTTGGTTTAGGGGCCACAGTGTAAAACTGTTTCTTTAAACACCAGAGGCACGTTCATCATGGCAAAGTGCTCAGACCAGGATGCAAGAACAGCTGATTCAGACACCTCCCCATGATAGGAGAGCAGCTAATGCACTCTGGAGCACGCACACATCCAGTGGAGCGTCGAGAAAATTCCCCAAATTAAATTCACTTTTATATTCTCTGTCTCTGCCTCGCTGTCTTGCTTTCTCATAAAGCTGGCATTGAAGTACGTTTGATGTGTCTATTTTTATACCTATTTTTGCAGAGAGGACTCATCAACTTCTTCCTGCCACCGTCACTGTCCCTCCAAGTATAACTTGTTTAGGATGCAACCCAGCTCTATTTTGTGAATTATTCTCCTCTTACTGGAAACAAATAATAAATTGATTCCAAAACTCTTCATAAAACATTCTACATTCCCCCTTGGTTTAAACACCCTGACTTTATCTATGAATAGGCTTAGCTACCCCATAGATGCACTGGAACGTCTGACTCACTCACTCTAAAATGCAAATTAGTGACGTCTGAATTAATGAGTTAACTTTACCCATATCTCCTGAATCAATTCTCTAAATACCTGCAGCACACTTTCCACTGAGGTGGGTGCAGCTGGTGATAAAATGGATCCAATGGATCCTTGACCTTAAGGAGAGACAAGATTTACAAACATGGGTTAATTTGTGAATAACAAAATACATATATTTCATGATCCTGAATTTGATTTGAAAAATGTAGATAATTTGTCAGAAAAGGAGGGCATCGTCAGTTAAATTTTGCAGGAAGTTCTCTTTAAAGGAAGCAAGACATTGAGTGAAGTGTCAATAGAGACTAACTTTTCCTGAATATCTGCAATAATAGTAATAAGAGCAGTAGAAATAATACATTTTACTGAGCACCTGTAGGCTCTATACCCTCTGCCAGCTGCTTTATGTACATAATCCCTGATAGTCATAATGATTCTGCAATTTTGGTGTTATTTTCCAATTTTGCAGATGAGTAAACTGAGTCTAAGTGTGCTTAAGAAACTTAACCAAGTGCCACAGCTGGGATGCAAACCCAAACACTGCCTCCCGCCTCGGCCTTCTATCGGCCCTGCTGTTCAGTCAGCCTTGTGCTGGTTTAAAAGGTGATGCTTTATCTGCATTGCCCTCATCAGATGCACGATCTCATTTGTCTCTTCTGTGTATCTTTTGAAGTAGGTGGAAAAAGTCATATTAGCTCCGTTTTGTAGATGTGGAAGGAGAACAAGGAGAAAGGATACATGAATTGCCCAGACTCATGTCCATTCATTGTATCTTGTGCCATGTACTGTGGCACAAAATCTAGGACGATGTAGTCGGCAAATGTATGACTCCTGCACTCTCAGAGCTCAGAATTTTATGCAACATTAACTATATCATCACAGAAGTATATATACCTATAATGGCAAGCTGGGATAACCACCATACGGGAAGAGCTGAAGCGCCATGAACATGCACAGCCCAGGGACGAAGCCACTGAGAAACTAAGAAAGATGCTCCTGGTGGGAGGATGGTGAACTGGTACCTGCAGGAGGAGTACAGAGCTAATTAGCTGGAAGTGGGGCAAAGTAAGCAGGGGAGGAGGGGCTTGCTTGAGATGTTCCACAAATAGACTGACGCAGAGAGAGCAGGTTCCCTAAACAGACAGCAGGTCAGTATTTTGGGCGCTCAGAGGGCAAAGGGGAGTATTGCAGAGGCTAAGCAGACAGAGCCAGCTCACGCAGGGTCCTGTGAGCTCTGTTAAGGCATTTGTTTTTTCTTTTTACTGTAGAGAAGTGGAAAGACCTTGACAAGTTTTAAGCAGAGTAGTGATGTTTGCGTTTTTCAAAAGGCCCCTCTGGGGCTTCCCTGGTGGCGTAGGGGTTGAGAGTCCGCCTGCCGATGCAGGGGACACGGGTTCGTGCCCCGGTCCGGGAAGATCCCACAATGCCGTGGAGCGGCTGGGCCTGTGAGCCATGGCCGCTGAGCCTGCGCGTCCGGAGCCTGTGCTCCGCAACGGGAGAGGCCACAGCAGTGAGAGGCCCGCGTACCGCAACAACAAAAAAAGGCCCCTCTGGGTGCAGAGAGGAAAACCCATGAAATGGAAGCTGGAGTGGAGACAGGGAGGCTGGGAAGGAGGACCTTGTAGGAGCCGGAGGAGGGGAACAGGAGGGTGCGGTGGCTGGAATGAGGTGGTGTCCAAGGGACTGCAGAGAAGGTGGTGGATTTCAGACATAAAAAATTAACATAAGTTAAAGATTGATTGACTTGGGGGTGAAGCAGAGGCTAAAGCAATGGAAGAGTCAGTGGCCTGGGAGCCAAGTCTCAGGCTCCACACCATGCAATGAGGCCTGCTGGAGCTAGGGACCCGTTCTTAATTTAGATCTTAACTATATCCGGGCAACTAGCGGGAGCATCGGGGCTGGGATACAGAGACGGCTTAGGAAATGAGGCCGCTTCCCAAGTGCTGCCGTGTTTTTTTTTTTTTAAAGAAGATGTTGGGGGTAGGAGTTAATTAATTAATTAATTAATTAATTTTGGCTGTGTTGGGTCTTCGTTTCTGTGCGAGGGCTTTCTCTAGTTGTGGCGAGCGGGGGTCACCCTTCATCGCGGTGCGCGGGCCTCTCACTGCCGCAGCCTCTCCCGTTTCAGAGCACAGGCTCCGAACGCACAGGCTCAGCGGCCATGGCTCACGGGCCCAGCCGCTCTAAGGCACGTGGGATCTTCCCGGACCGGGGCTCGAACCCGTGTCCCCTGAACTGGCAGGCAGATTCTCAACCACTGAGCCACCAGGGAAGCCCTGGTGTGGTATTGTGAATGCTGGACATGTGGGAATCTATGGGGAAGTTGTGTGTAGGTGAGTGTGTGTGTGTGTGTGTGTGTGTGAGAGAGAGAGAGAGAGAGAGAGAGAGAGAGAGAGAGAGGGAAGGAGAGTCGTCTTTTTTCTCTTGCCCCAGTTTCTATGAGCTGCTCTGTCTTTTGTGCTCTTTGCCAGGAGGAAAGAAAACAGATTGTTCTTGCTCAGAGCATTCAGCTGACTCAACTGGTGCCAAACCCAAAAAAGCCTGAGAACATAATAATAATTGCTCATGTGTACACAGCGCTTTACAGTTTACAAAGGGCTCCACATTACACTCATAAAACTGTAAACCCTGTGAGGCAAGCATCTTACTATTAATTTTACTTCAATTTGAAAGACAAAAAGAATGTTCTAGAGCTTAAATAAATGGCTTAAGCCTTACAACACATTTGCATCAGTCATCTCTGACTCTATCCTGAGTGCTCCTAGCACTGGTGGTATCAGGCTTGAGTTCACTGTTGAAGGGGCTTCCAATGATATGAAGGACTATGTACGGTTGGCCCCTAGAATCCTCTGGGCATTGGTTGCAAGACCCAGGTGGATACCAAAAGCCACGGATGCCCAAGTCCCTTATGTAGAGTGGCGTAGGACGGTCAGCACTTTGTTTCTGCGAGTTCTATGTGTGCAGGTATGGAGACTGTATAGTCCTTCCCGATTTACAAAGCCTTTTCACACTGGGCATCTCACTTTCATCATCAGAACAGGACTCAAGTTATCATCGTCATTTCGGATGAGAAAACAGAGGATCACAGGTGACCAAGGTCAAACAGCCAGCAAGTGATAGAGTTCAGAATTGAACCCGATTGTTCTTCTATTGCCCTTTGCCTACTCCCAGGACTATTGTTAAGCTAAGGAGGACCTTAGGTTCAGAGAGAGGGAAATTTAAATAATTCAAACATGATTATGTGTACAGGATGCTCTCACTTACAAATCTCGAGTCCAGGTTATAGCTCTCAACAAAATGAAGCCAGGTCGGCTGCAGTGAGGAGTGGTGGGTTAAAAGCCCTGCGGTTGCAATCTCCTAATTTGAAGTAATTGGGATTCTGTCTCAAACCACAGGGCCCTGATTTAGCCAGGAAGCATCTGTTACCATCTCCAATGGCAACAGTTCAATCCCCACTCTGGCATGCCACTCTTCCCTGCCAACTGGCAGGCAGCTACCACTCAGAGCCTGCTGGCTTCTAGATCCTGCCGGGGCCCCAGGAAGAATCAAGTTAGGTCAACTTCCCAAGTTAGGATAAGGTGAAGAGGTGGAGCAGGGGAAAGCCATAGCAAGGTTCTAGGGACTCTTTTTGGGGTAAAGGGAACTAGAGCTTCTAAGGATGTGCCAGACACTGAGCTGGGAGATTCAGATGCAAACTTAATTCATAACCCAATGAAGCATGGGATTATGCCATTTGAAAGAAGAAGAAATAGGCTCAGAGAGGTTATACTGATGGTCCGAGGTGACACAGCTAGTGAGTGGTGAAGCTAGGATTGGATCTCCTGTCTCTCTGGTGCTAAGGCTGTGCTCTTCTCACATATCCACTCTTCTTATTTTATCATGTTATTGTTTTGAGACTATCTATTGGGAGTATGCCTGGTCTCATTTCTATCTCTGTCTCAAGGCAAAGACCAAGAGCCACTTCCTCTTTAAACTCTCCCTTTCCCCTCAGGTGAGAGTATAGGCAGCAAGAAGAGTCCCCAAATTAGGAAAGCTGGGAGAAGAACTTGGAAAAGAAACCCACAGTTGTTCAGCAGCAAATAATGGTTGTTTTTATATCACCTTGCTTGTGGGATGCTGGAAACAGACTTCTGTTTATTATGTTAATGAATCCTCTGTGATTCTCCATTGTTTATGCATAATTAAGATGGCCCTTTTAAAAATACCTCCTAGAATTTGGGAAAACTAAAGTGTTTGTTTGGATTATTAGTAATAACTAATAACAGAAACTATGGCAACTGCTTCCAAAAGAACTGCAAGTAATAAGCCGCCTGATGGCACAAGAAAGATATTGAAAAAGAATTTAAAGCATTGTAGGAGGTACGGGGGGTTCAAGATAAGGGAGGTGATCCTGCTCTTTCCAGCCAGCCTATTATGGAATATTCCCAGTACCACATTTTGGGAAGAATACTGGCAACTGGATCAGGTCCAAACAGAAGTTCCTAGATGGCAAAAAGGCTGAAATGATCCCATACAGGGCTCGTTAAAATGAATGAACTCCTCTGGGCCTCATTTTCAAAATAAACAGATTCAATGCAACTGGTGTTTCTTGGTTTTACTTCTTTACTTGTTAGTTGTTTGTTATTTGTTCACTTAACGAACATGAGATGGAGTAAGAAATCGTGGGTCACTCTGAGGATCTATGCATGAAATACGTATTGATCACCTACCTGCCATGTGCCTGATGCCATTCCAGATGCTTGGAGGACAGCAATAAACATGGGCCTTGGTTTCCTGGAGCTTACATTTGAGTTGTGTGGCATGAAACATGCCAGTAAACGAAGGTATAGAGAAGATCATTTCAGATTGTGATGGGGATATCAAGAAAACAAAACAGGATACTGAGGGTAATGGGATCAACAATGACTGACGAAGTTAATAATCTGGGTGCAAAGGTGGTGGCATTTCACTTAAGATCTGGATGACCAGAAGGTACCAGACAGGCACAGATCTGGGGGCAGGGCATTCCAGGGAGAGGCAAGAGCTCATTTCCTAGAGCAGGAATCGGCTTGGTATGTTTCAGGAATAGAGAAGGGGCTGGGATCACTGTGGTTCAATGAGTAAGGAAGAGAGTTGTAGGAGATGAATTTAGAGGATAAGCAGGGGTCAGATCTTGTAGGGCTTGGTGACAAGAATGGATTTTATTCCAAGCGCCCTGGAAGGAAGCCTTCCAAGGAGTCACACGAGCTTTATGCAGGGAGAACTATGGACCCTATCCACAGTACAATGCAATATAACCACAAAACTGATTCTTGCTTTAGAGGCTCCCAGCCCTCCCTAAATCTCATCTGTGTTCCCCCTCAGTTTCATAGAATTCTAAGGCTCCTTCTCATGCTTACGTGGCCTGAGCATCATTGAGGGAATTAGGAATGTTTAGCTGAGTGAAAATAATTAACCACCATCTTGGATAATGTAAAGGATGCTGAGCAAAAGAGAGTTTGGATTTACCAAGCAGGAGGCAACCGCTTGAACTGAAGACTCCAGTTTCTCACTCCTCCTGCTTCCCTTTCCTTCCTGCCCCACCCCCTTGGGGCATTATTGTGTTGAGTTTACTGCTAGATGGAAAGGCAAAAGTCCTGACAATGTTTATAAGTGACAGGAAGGGAGGGTACCTCCTTCTATCCAAGTCCTAACATTTTTACCATCTCTTCCATGAAACCTCTCCAGATACTTGTAGACTATTTACTTGTGAATATATTTATTCCTTCAATTTTAAATTACGCTCCTAAAGCGCTGTATCCCTGCCTGATTTATACTGAGTTGGGGCCTTGCTTCTCCCACTAGCCTGAAAACCTCTCAAAAGTAGGGACTCTGTTTTCTAGCTTTCTACATCCAACACAGTGCCTGTGTTACGGGCTGAATTTTGTCCCCCCACAAGTCATAGGTTAAAGTCCTAACCCCAGGTATCTCAGAATGAGATTGTATTTGGAGATAATTAAAGAGATAATTAAGATAAAATGAGGTCATATGGATGAGTGGGCCCTAATCCAATAAGACTGATGTCCTTTATTAGAAGAGGAGATTAAGACACAGATATGTGTGTGCATGGAGGAAAGATCCCGTGAGGGCACAGCAAGAAGGTGGCCATCTGCAACCCAAGGAGAGAGGCCTCAGAAGAAACCAACCCTACTGACACCTTGATCTTGGATTTCCAGCCTCCGTAACTGTAAGAAAATAAATTTATGTTGTTTAAGCCACCCAGTCTGTGGTAATTTTGTTAGGGCAGCCCTAGCAAACTAGCACAGCCTGCCACAGTACATGATTGGTCTGTCTCCCCTGCTAAATTGTGAGCACCTCAAAGGCAACAGCTACTAAGCCCTGTTCCCAAGGTTCCTGGCACTAGGCCTTGCACCCAGTGAATGAATCTAAACATTAATAAAAATGGCAGACCCAGAGAGTTTACGTGATTTCCCACGTTCACTCTGTAGCCTGCCTCTTCCTTGCTCTGATTTAGAGAAATCACAGAGAGATGGTCAGAGCAAGAGCCAGATTCAGTCTAACAGGACCAAGGATGTAGGGAGCACCGAGAACAATTACTGGAAGTTCAAGTCTGTTCAAGGGGACAAGTGATTAGGGAAACACACCCAGGCTCCCCCAGGCGGAAATGTGTGAGCTTGATGGAGACTGTAGGGTCCTCAATGTCAATATCTGCCCCTCTCTTCACAACAGGCCTGCCACTCCCCACCCACTGCCTAGCTTTCTCCCAAAGGCAGGAAGAGTTGTTCATCTGATTGGTCAAGTCTGAGTCACTAATTGAGGCACGATTAAGAGTAGACAGGCTTGCTGGGTCTTAAAAAGCAGGGACCAGCTATTAGCATCTTTCTTGCCTGCTCTTTACCTTTTCGAGAGCCTCCGCTGGGGAACCAGCTGTGTCATTTTCTCCCAGGCAGGCTTGAGTGTTGCTAGCTCATGTTAGATTGAAGGAACGGGAGGATGTCTGTTTCGCTTTGAAGCTATAAATCCCAGCTTTTCACCAGAGAGAGAACGATACTATGGTATTAGAGACTGGCACACACGTTCACACACACTGGGGAGCTGGATTCTCACGTGGTACCTGTTCGTTGTTTATCTTCAAAACATAGTGGGTGGGAGAGGGGTGCATTTCAGGTCCCTGTCCAAGGTCCCTGTCCATATAAGCCCTCTCTCTTTAGCTACCTGATCACCTTGCAGCCCCAAACCCTCACACCACCACCCGAGTTCTATAATGTTTGCAGAGAGACAGTTGGGCTGCGTGTCTGTGGGTGGTGAAGATCCTGTGAATTACGCAGATTCTGGCTCTTATATCATCAATTATTCTGGTCCTTCATGCGGGCCTGCGTGGGCTGCATCGTGTGATTTCTGGTTCTCACCCTTCAGGGACTCTTAGCAGCCTGACCTTTTGCGTCACGTCTTCACTGAATTGCTTTTCCTGATTTGTAATGCCTCCTCCCACCTTTCTCTTCTTGACACCCATTTTGACTAGCACACTGATTCCAAACTCACAGTTACATTCTCAGGTCCCTTTTCTCCCTCTCAAGTGTGAAGTTCATCACCTGAAAAAATAAATCAAGTGTGACTTTCCACCCCTTTAGTTTCCTAATCATTTTAAAGCACTGATTTCTTTCCCAAAATAATGGGGACAGCGCAATGTTCTAAAGGGATAACGGAAAAAAAAAAAACCTTTCCTTGCTTTGAGCACTGAATTCACTTTCACTTTTAAAATTTAAAAAATATAGATGCATATACACACACACACATATATATATCTTACATAAAGAATAATGTTCATAATAGAAAATTAGTTACTAGAGACAAAACAAGGAAAATAAAATATATAAATGTATATCTGGATATAGATGCAATTTTGTTTCACAGTCTACGGGCAGAAAGAGCCTCCTGAGGTCAGCTGCTCTGAAGCATTCTGTTTCCATTCTAATAAAGATCCAGTGGCATTTATGCAGTGATGTGCTGCCAGGTGATTCTGCTGCTGCTGCTTCATTTCTATAGTTCCCTGAAGCCTGAATAATGTCAATTTCTCTAAGAGCTGGAATCTGGGCAAAGCAGGGTAGCTACGTACCTCTCCTCTGCAAATCATAGAGGAGATAGCCACAGAAACCACGGGGTGGAGCAGGTCCTATGAAAGGCACCGGGTCCCTTCCTTTATATGTTTGGGGGAATCACTCCATCCAGCCTGGAGGGTGGCATGTGTTCTGGCCCATGCTTTACTTCCCTCACCAATAAAGGCCTTTGCCAAATCATGAGATTAAACATCTGCATCACAGTGAATTATATTGTCATTCTTTCTTTACCTGAAAATTCTCTGTTGAAATATGCAAATGCTGAATAATAATAAAATGTATTAAAAAATAGTGTTATCTCCCAAGACCCCCTAAGTGTGTCACACAGCAGAATCTATATTTAAAACTTGACTATAAGGCCACCTCCTTGGCTAAGGCACTGTTCACCGAGCATTTTAATTTACAAATATTTGGGACTTTTCTAGATGTCTTAGAAGTTTTTGATTTCTAATATAATTCCATTTGGTTAGAAGTTATATTCTGTAAGATATCTCTTTTTAAGAGTTATTGAGACCTAGTTAATAGTCCAACACGTAGTCTTTCTTGGTGAACGTTATATGTACATTAGGAAAGTCTGTATGCTCTGTAGTTCCTGGGTGTAGTGTGGTACAATTGTCACTTGGGTTAGTGTGGCTGATAGTGTTATTCATAGTATGTCCTTACAGAATTTTTAAAACTTTATCAACTGTTGAAGAAGAGTGTTAAAATCTTCATTATGATTATGGATGTATCTATGTTTCTTTAATTCTGTCAATTTGCTGCATGTATTTTTAAATCTTCAATGATGATTTTGGATTTATATCTTTGTTCCATTTAATTCTGGAAGCTTTGCTTTATGTATTTTAAGCTCTGTTATCGACATATATATATATATATATGTATATATACTTATGATTCCTATATCTTCCTAACAAATTAACCCTTTTTCAGTGTCAAGTGCTACTCTGTATACTTGTGGCTTTCAATCAGAAACCACCTTAGTAATAATCGTTTCAGGGAAGGATCACCAACAGATGCTAAAACCAGTAAAAGTTTGATGAGAAACAGTATATTTGCATGGTCTCAAAGAATCTCCCAGTTAGATGTTTATTAAACAAATGCAAAAATCGTAACTTTGAAGGAGAAAACTGGCAGACCCCACCTTAACTGAATGATCAAGGTTAATCACCAGAAGTAGGACAAACAGGCACCATTTTCTTCCTAATATTTTGCTGAGAAAAGGACACAATAGCACTCCCAAGGTACTCCTGCAAGAAATGCATCACCTGAGCGTGGTCATGAGGAAATATCAGACAGGCCCAGTTTGAGAAACATTCTACCCCAGAAGACCTGTGATTTTCCCCAATCTCAAGGTCGTGAAGGACAGAGGCTAAGGAACCATTCCACATTAATGGAAAGTAAAGAGACACAAAAATTAAGTGCAACATTTAATGCTGAATTAAATTCTGAACTAGAAGAAAAGTTATTTTTGCTATAAAAAAGACCTTAGAGGGATGATTGGGAAAAATTAAATAGCATCTGTAGATTAGATAATAATATGGTAGCAATGTAAATTTCCTGATTTTGATCATTGCATCCTGTTTATATAAGATAGTGTTTTAGTTTTGGGGAAACACACAATGAAATATTTAAGTGTAAAAGAGAATTATGTATGTATCATATTCTCAAGTAATGCAGGAAAAAAAGATCTGCAGACTCGGGTGTGTGTGTGTGTGTGTACAGATCTTTACGCAGATAAACAAAGAAAGGGAGAGGGAAGGGGGAAGAAGAGAAAGCCGGATATATAGAGAGAATGATATTGAGAAACGTGCTCAAATATTAACACTTGGAGAATCTGGGTGCAGAGTGCATAGAAATTCTTTAAGCTATTTGGAAGTTCTTCTGTATGTTTGACAATTTTAAAATAAAAAAGTACTTGTCTTGAAGTCCATTTTGTCTGATTCAACTTTCTTAATCTTAACGTTTGCATGGTAATTTTTATGCCGTCTTTTAATTTTCAAAGTACCACACAATTGCATTGCGTCTTGCTTTTTTATTTAGTTTGAAAATCTTAGTCTTTTAATTGCAATGTTGAGTTCATTTAGATTTAATATTATTATTCATATAGTTGGATTTAGGTCTACAATTTTCTTATTACTTTGCTATTTGTCCTTTCCTGCCTTCCTCTGTGTTAATCAAGTATTTTCCAGCATTTAATTTTAATTCCTCTATTGGCTTTTCAGCTATACCACCTCAATTTTATTTTTTTTTTAAACAGTTGTCTTAGGGATTCCAGTATGCATCCTCAAGTTATTATAGTCTACTTGGACTTAATGTCACTATTTCCAGTAAAGTGAAAGAAACTTGCAACAGTAGAGTTATTTACCATCCTCCTCTTTTATGGTCTCACGTATCTTATATGTCTGCAATATGTAAGTGGTATTATATATTTTGCTCAAAATAGTCATATGCATTTTAAATATATAAAGACAATTTAAAAAATTGTCTTTGATGTTTAGTCTTATGCTTACCCCTCCTGGTACTTGTTAGCTCTTTCTGTAGGTCTGTCAGTTTCCTTTAGTTTGATAAACTTTCTTCCCACTTCTTGTAACTCCAGTCTTCTAGAGACAAATTATCTCAGTTAAAAAAAAAAAAAAATCTAAAAATGTCTTGGGGCTTCCCTGGTGGCGCAGTGGTTGAGAGTCCGCCTGCCGATGCAGGGGACACGGGTTCGTGCCCCGGTCCGGGAAGATCCCACATGCCACGGAGTGGCTGGGCCGGTGAGCCACGGCCGCTGAGCCTGCGCGTCCAGAGCCTGTGCTCTGCAGCGGGAGAGGCCACAGCAGTGAGAGGCCTGCGTACCGCAAAAATAAATAAATAAATAAAAATGTCTTAATTTTGCCTTCACTTTTCCTGGATATTTTTGCTGGATATGGACTTTTAGGCTGACAATTTCCCACCCTTCCCCCAGCACTTTAAAGATGTTATTTGATTGCCTTTGTCCTCCCTTGATTTTGCTGAGAAATCAGCTGTCATTTACATCCTTGTTTTACTCTATCTATGTGTCGTTTTCTTTGGACTCATTCAATATTTTCTTTTAATTTTTGATTGTTTGACTGTAATATCTCTAGATGTCATTGTCTTTGTTTTTATCATTTGGGGGCTTTTTTTCCTTTTGGATGTTCTTGGATCTGTAAGTTTGTTTTCTACCAAATTGGGGAGACACTTCACCATTATCAGTCCTGCCGCTTTCCTGTCCTCTTATCTCTCCTCTGTTTCTGGGGCTCTGATTATGTGGATATTGATATAATGGACTGATATTTCCCACAAGTCATTGGGACTTTGCTATTTTTTTGTCTTTTGATTTCCCTGTTCTTCATTTTAGATAGTTTTTTTTACTATGTCTTCAGTTTCACTGATCTCTTTTGCTGTTTTCTCAGGTCTGCTAGTAAACCAAATGAGTGAATTTTTCGCTTAAGCTCTGAGACATTGTTTCTAAAATTTTCATTTGGTTCTTCTTTATAGTTTCTGTGTGGCTGCCGGAGATTGACTTAGTATGATCGCACATTCCTTTAAGTCCTGGGATAGTTATAATAGCTGCTTTGAAGTACTTTTTTTGTTGTTGCTAATTTTAATAGCTGGGTTATCTCAGGGTCAGTTTCCAGGTTTGGGGCCACATTGTCCAGCTTCTTTACATAACTAGTAATATTTTTAATTATTCTTACATACCAGACAATATGAACACTACACTATTGAGACTGTATTTGGGTGTCCTTCCTTACAGACTGCCAAGGTGCACTTTTTCCTTTCCGGAAAGGCAATTGATTTCTTATAGAAAAATTCCATCTGCAGCATCACTGTGAGTTTGCTGCTCACCATTTGCTTGAGCACCTCTTGCAAAGGTTAGCTCACTACCACCTTGAAGAAATCTGACTATTAAAAACTGACAGCTTGGCCCATTAAATTCTTCGTTGTGTTTTACCCATAATGTACTCTGTAATTTTACCCAAAAGCCACAGAGACACGTTTGTTGCCTTTTTAAATGATAGCAAAAATTTTCTGGAGAGGCTTTTATAGCTTTTATCAGAGTCTGAAAGGTCTCAGTATTGTTTAGTACTTCATAGTACATAGTTATCAGGATCCTCTCTCTTCTCTGGATTAGTTGACAGACCATCATTAGAGCTTAACAGAAAACACCCCAGAGCCACACTGTCTGGGTTCAAATCCCAGTTCTGCTGCATGGTCTTGGACAAATTACCCCACTTCTCTGTACCTTAGTTTCCTCAGCTTCAAGGATAATAATATGAATTATCTACCTATTTGACTTCTGTGAGGACCAAATCAACTGACACATGTAAAAATAATTAACAGTGCCTAGCATGTAGTAAGTGTTTGGTGAAGATCTGCTATTATTATAGAATCAAAATTTCCTTTGGAACCATTCTGTTACGTCACCATAAGTGGATTGCCTGTAATCTACCTCACTATGAAAATATTTTTTCAGTTGTTGTTGAAAACAAGCAGATGATCCATTTTTTTTTTTTTTTTTTTGTGGTACACGGGCCTCTCACTGTTGTGGCCTCTCCCGTTGCGGAGCACAGGCTCTGGACGCGCAGGCTCAGCGGCCATGGCTCTCGGGTCCAGCCGCTCCGCGGCATGTGGGATTCTCCCGGACCAGGGCACGAACCCACATCCCCTGCATCGGCAGGCGGACTCTCAACCACTGCGCCACCAGGGAAGCCCCAGATGATCCATATTTTAAGGTGGAATCTAGGGCAGTAAATGGGTTGGGAGAAGAGAGTTGGAGAGAGAACAAATGGGGCAGGAGCACAAAATATCACTATAACTCATAAAAATGC